>NC_091120.1:156087612-156388237 GCF_040183065.1 Periplaneta americana | reverse complement strand
GTCTTAAAGTTCCTGGCTCATGCTTAGCAACCTTCACCTTCCATAGGAAATGCTGCCTTCTGTGCAGTAACAAATGAGTTATGGACTTGGTTTGTTATGGCAATGAATAAATCTAAGTTTTCTTCATCTGAGATTGTATTAATCCACAAACTGACCACTGGTGGACTTGATCCACTATGGTCGTGAGCCCCTCATATCTTATTAAGAAAGCGCCATCTAGTTGCATGTTAATTGAAGCGTCGGCTGGAACAACGTTATAAGTTACATTTGGTAAAATTTACAGGAGCTGCGAAAATGTGTGCACGTACAACGTTGTTCTTGTAGGGTAGCAAACTTTTGAGTGGACAAATTTCACGTACTGCATTGATGGACAGTTGCAAGCCAAAGAGTATAGCAAGGTAACATGACATACAACATTATTACACGGAAACACGCCGAATGAAAATAAAAACAACAACGTTGTTCCAGCCGACACTTCAATTACTGAATAAAAAAAAGAGCCAAGCTCATGAGACTCATTCTTTTTTCATTTTTTGGTTAACTCTATATTAATGATTCAACTTACAAGGAGATTGCGACCTGCAAAAGCGAAATTTTAATGAAATCTACATCAAATTGTAAGGTCTGAGACTCAAACACATCTACGTTACAGGTGTAGAAGAACAGTCGTTAAGAAAAATATTTGAAATGTCTATAGGTTTTATCACTACACGTCACTTATAGCTCGCGTCAGTTCAAATCCCCGTAATTGCACTTTTGTTTTATTCTATCTTATTCCACTATCGCATAATTCTTCGCATTATCACGATAAACATATTCATTTATTAAATTCCACATGGATTTAGACAGTCACATACATCAGGATGAGTAGACTTAACTGTATCTTAACACATGCTGGTATACGTTATTCGTTCGGCTACGCTGACTTTTTGCAAACGAACTGCAAATGACGGTTGGTCATACAACCTGACAACACTGTTCTGAAGTTTTTATTTTTAATGGCAGTCTATGCCTATAACTTCGTGTATACGAGTCTACTCTTCATATGAACTTCATTAAAATATCACATTTCCTGTTGACCATCTCCCCTTGTTAGATTGAACAGTTTTACTATATAAAATATTCAGCAACAGACGTATAGGTTTCACGGAGAAAGAGAATCTTAGGATGGCTTTCATTATATAAAATGTAAATGCATAGTTTATTGATGGTGTATTTTTTTTTTAACTTTCTTTACACATTAGTTCATCTACACACATCCGAGGTCTAGTATTAACGGAAAGATGTAACGGCATTTCAAGTTCTCTTTTTAAGTAGATTATACTCAGTAAGTAGATTATACTCAGACATTTTCTGGTTAAGCATCGACGTTTAAGATCGCTAAAGATAAGCAACATTCTCCGCCTATTTAAAATGGCAGAAACATACCTGGAAAGAAACTTGCTAAATGAGTAATCAGTCCCCGAACAAAGCATTACCGCTGCTGGAAATACGGAGATGCATCAGTTCTGCCATTTAGCAGACCATCCATTATTTAATAAGAGCAGGCGAAAGGGGGGAAAGAGCGAGAGAAAGAGAGAGAAGCTGGGGTAGGGTCCAACCCCAAAACCATGCGCGCTTTCGTTTTCCTGTATTATCGACGTGTTGTTCAAAACCCGGAGCAATTTATTTCTACCAGTTGTCACAAGGGGAACCTACGGGTTATGTGGGGGATGCTACCCTCCTACCCCTATCCCCCATCCCTTGTCCTTGGAAACGGACGGGAGGCGCCATTGATTTTTGAAAGCGGGTACAGAGCAGTGCCGCGCGCGCGTAGTCATATATAAGGGGGTGAGTAGAAATGTATGTGGGTGGGGGGGGGGAATAATTTTCGAGGTGGAAACTGAGGTCATCGGAATATTCCCGGCCACGACAATTGCAAATCAGAATCTGCAATCCCTGGTAAGGCTGGCCATTACTGGAAGAAAACGTAGGGTATCGACTATTTTCCACATCCATAGGTTTCTTACATCATCTTAGTAAAATGCATGAGCTAATTTAATACTCCAGGTTTACATAATGGAGGCCGTTCGCTAAGTTAACGTTGCACTGAAGTTCGCTAATACTAAACTTTTGCATTATTTCTTAGGCCGCGCATGCGCATTACACAAAAACAGGTATCCATACAAACAATATGTCCACATGCACCAGAAATAACCTCTAAATTGAACAGAAAGAGAAAAGCTTGAGATGAAATTAGCCATTACTCTTCAAGCGCAGCAGAATCAATGTGGATTAAATAAGTCTTCCATGCCTCCGATACCTCTCCTTTGAACGGCCAATATTATATTCTCCACCGGCAATAATACCGCAACATTCATGGAATTCTGTTTGTAGGTTCTCATGTCATTCTTCTCTATATTTATTAATTCTGTATTGCACAGCTGGTTTCTTAAGCCCCGTGTTTCTTTCACGATTGCTTAACAAGATGCTGAAGGTCTTAGTAAAGCGATCTCTGAGAACTCTTTATTTTTATTTTTTTTTTATTCTGACTTACGTAAGAGGAAAATAACCACAGTTTAAAACTGGAGAAAGTTTTCTTTTTCTCTGCTGAAAAGTTTTCCATTGATTGTGTCAATTCCGGAGCAGTTTCTTAAGTTTTAATTTCCTGATCAATGGAATGCACGTAGTGTAGATGATGTTACGGCATACACTTAAAAAACATTACAAAACATTATTTTAGTTCTCATGTGATTTCTTCTGGTTCCGGCTATGCAGTAAAGATTCATCACGTATTATGGTCTATTACCAGCAGCAATCTACATTGTGGAATCCAATGTTTATTTGTAATTCTTCACTTTTCTTAGCAATAGATTTTACACAGTTTTAAACGTTTTACGATAAAGTGAAGAGAAACGACTGGAATCCAATGTTTATTTGTAATTCTTCACTTTTCTTACCAATAGATTTTACACAGTTTTAAACGTTTTACGATAAAGTGAAGAGAAACGACTAGAAGCATTTGAAATGTGGATATGGAAAGAATGGAGCGTGTGAAGTGGACAGACAGAATGAGAAACGAAGCCGTAATGGAAAGTAGATGAAGAAAGAATGATGTTGAAACTGATCAGAAAGAGGAAAAGAAATTGGCTGGATCACTGGCTGAGAGAAAGATGCACTGGAAGGAATGGTGAACGGGAGAAGAGTTCGTGGCAGAAGAATATCAGATGACGGACAACATTAAGATATATAGATCACAAGAAGAGACAAAGAGGACAGAAAGTAGCTAAGACTGGAGAATTCTGGGTTCATAGTGAAAGAACAAAATGAATGAATGTTAAATACATTAATACCTCTCTAACATTTGAATAGCCTATCATACTTTCTGAAACCACAATTCCATTTGTTAGCCTTGTCACTCATTGCCTGTTTTACTTCATGCTTTATCTATGAACATTGTCCGCTCACGCGGTTATGTATTGGCTACTATGCGTGCCGCAGCCGGCGGTGTCCATACTTCAACCCCGCTTTCCACAACATTATGTATAAAATCTTACCTTACAGATGTTGAAACTACGTTTTCTTTCGTATTTGTTTTGCACTGAACCATCACATTAAAATCGTTCCATTATATCGTGAATTTGTAGATTCGGAAGGAGACAATTGATCAGGACATGTCTAAATAAATTCCGCACGCGCACGACCAGCTTATTCGTATTTAAAATTATGTTGACATTGAAAAATCTTGGTCCAAATTCAAATAACTAAGGCAGTGGTCGACAGTACTTGCTGAAATGGATAACGGGTAAGCAGTGCATCGAAATATGCACTAAAGGGGAGAGGTAGAAAGCATACCCGCCAACAGCCACGGATGCACGCCAGTGTAATGTTTTATCCGCAGGTAAGAGACGCTAGCTCGAGGGTACAATGTGCTGATGATCGCTAGTCTGAGTAGCCGAGACAAACACCGCATATGCGGACAAGATTTTATAAATAAAGCTCTGTAGTTCCAATACAGACATAGAGGAAAAAACTAGTTTAGCCATATAAAAACAATGGCAACATCGGTGATACGTGAAAGTGTACTTCGAACACGGCGTAGGATAGAAGTAGACTATAGGGAACCGAAATAGTTATACGATTTACACTGTTAAGAAATGACTTTCTTACAAAACGTCTTTTAAGGAACCCGGAGGTTTATTGCCGTCCTCACATAAACCCGCCATCGATCCCTATCCTGAGCAAGATTAATCCAGTCTCTACCATCATATTCCATCTCCTTCAAACCTATTTTAATATTATCCTCCCATCTATGTCTTGGCATCTCCAAAGGTCTTTTTCCCTCCGGCCTCCCAACTAATACTATATATATGCATTTCTGGATTCGCCCATCTCAAATAATTTATTCCTAATTAAGTCAGGCAAAGAACACAATGCGTGCAGTTCTGTGTTGTGTAACTTTCTCCATTCTCCCGTAACTTCATTCCTCTTAGTCCCAAATATTTTCCAAAGCATCTTATTCTCGAACACCCTTAGCCTCTGTTCCTCTCTCAATATGAGAGTCCAAATTTCACAACGATACAGAACCGGTAATATAACTGTTTTATAAATTCTAACTTTCAGGTTTTTTTTTTTTTTTGAGAGCAGACTGTATGACAAAAGCTTCTCAACCGAATAATAACAGGCATTTCCAGGAAGAAATAACTAGTTAGAAAAATTCTTTCATCCATAGCAGACTGCCTAAATGGCAATTTAAATTAATATATTATAGAGTAAATCAGTGTATTTAAACAGTGAAATATTGGTACGAACGCATTATGAACCAACATACGAATGAAGAGACTTATGAAGCATTGAGGCAATAGAAAGTTAGGGTAAGATGTAATAATTCTAAATCGAGAAGAGATGGAGAACCTAGGTCCTATGGCAGAAAAATACGATTGCACTCAGGAATGACTAGATGTAAAGAGACATAGCAAAGATTTGCTTAATCATAAAGAAAATGGAAAGAATATTGGATACCCAATGAAGATAACGCTTGAGGAACGGACATAGTTGTACTCAAGAAGACATAGGAAAAGGAGAAAAATATAATGAAAAAAGAAAAAAAAATACTTCGAAATTTACTAAAATGGCTGAGAAAGAAAAAAAATAGGGAAAATAAAAGGAAGACGAATTTAGGTTGTAATCAGCACCAGAAGCTATTCTTTCGTTACGAACATCCCCATAAGTCAACATAACGCTGTGCTTGTATAAAAACGGGTCCCAAGTTCCCAATTTTTTAATTGCCTCCTCCCCCTTCTTCCCTCCTACCCAAGTTGGCAACAATGCGCGGTCAGGCATAGCTCAGCCAGCCAAGCGGTCGAGCGAGCCAGCGACCGGCCAAGCTTCGCTGCCGAAAACTCGTTTGCCTTCAGTTTGAAAGTCGGATAATAATGCTTGGCTGCCCGAACCCTTTGCTTTCTGTTCTTACACACATTTTCCAGGAGAAATTCTGTAACGCCCGCCCGGTAGCAACGCTATTTGCTGAAAAGTTAATGTGACAAGTGGCATCACGTCAACACGCGTCAATCGGACAGCGTGTGCACGCACGCGACAAAACGGCGCAATTGTTCCGGCCGGAGGGGGACAGCGTCCTAATGCGCCTCATTATCAAATTTTCACGATACAAAGGCAACGGGGAGCAGCCACTTTATCTCAATGATATTAGAAGTATGCCACACATTTTCAGATTTCTCAAGTTCGAGTTCTTTTATCGGGATGACAGGCAAGGCGTACCTTTCAAATCTACATGCAATCCGCGGCCATCAGATCGAATCTTTACATTAACACGTGTTCAGATTAGAGGTTCCCATTCTTAAAACGTCATTTCCCCAGTGACATGGAATGACACGATTTATAGGGAACTTTATAAATTGTGAGAAAATTCGAAATTCGTATCTGAACTGAAATTTATGAAAATTACCGAGTAATTAATTATGCAACTTGAGTATTAATTTTAAACAATGGTGGAGCAATTGATACTAATTATATTATTATTTCATACCACTACATTTTATAAAATCTGCATTAGAGCTCGAGTAAATTACCTTAAAAAATTATAAAGGTCGAAGTTCCTTACTGTGTTCTGTTGTGCAATTTACGCAGACAACCAAAATATTAAATTTAAATGTGATTTTAATGTTTGCATTAGCCGTACTGTCAATAATGTAAGATCTTACTAAAATATACAATATCTTGCATTGCAATTTTTCAGCTGCTAATACTCTATACTGTCTTGATGTTCACCAAATTATCTATTTTATAAGTTTCTATATTTAAAAGCAAATCAAGTCAACAAATGTATTAGTTACTTAAAACACACTTTTTTGTGGATTTACATCATCATCATCATCATCATCCTTCACGAATTAGGCCTCTGTAGACCTGTTTCGGCCCCATCTAGCAGTCTTCTTAAAGGTCTTCCTGGTCGACGATGTCCTCTAGGTTTATACTGCATCATAATTTTTGGGATTCTTGAATTTTCCATTCTTCTTACATGATCTAGCCAATTGAAAATACACCAAAACCTGTATTGCAACAGGTAAGGCTCTTATGCTTTTTGATTTGGGTTTCTAGTCTATACATTGTGATGGGATCATCGCAACTCTGGCTACCTTTTACCCCATGGAAGACCCGTTACTCAATTTTAGTTAAAACATATCAACCAGTAGCGCGAAAATGCAATATTTTACTTTCTCAGTACGCCAAAATTACGTAAAAATCTTTAGATAAAAAAATCGAGGCTCCAGTTAAATGCCATTGCTAAATGGCGTTCAAAGGCAGAAAATTGTGCAAGTTTACTTATGGTAAATATAAATGACTACTGCCTTTTTAAATGATAGGATCGCGGGTGACAAATCATTTGCTACTTTGTTACATACAGTGGTTGGCATATCTGCAACTGTATATTCACAGTAATGAACATATTTTGAATTGTAAGAATAACGCATGTTATAAGTTGTTACACTGTTTCCACTGTATACGTCTAATCTACAGGGGCGTGATTTTTTGGTATTAATGAAATTATTGAAAACTTAACTGTACTCTGAAAAACAAATCTCACCAAGGTAATCTAGAAAATGAATGACATTAAACCGCGAAATGTTACTACTCGGCTCACGCTGCCCGCTCTTAAGCGGATGAACGTCCGCTTGAAGACTCTGTAGTTATAATTTACAAACTCTGAATCAGATCAGGATCACGACAGTTTTGCTTCAAGATGTCGAGTGCTGTGATTTTTTGTCTCAGTGACGTGAAAGAGAATTTTTGACAATATTTTATCTGACGAGTTCGTTTGTCATATTCCAATGTTGAAACTATGATTATATTCAATATCAGAATAGTTAAGCGCTGTGAACAAACGTCATATTTGCTCCTTGGAATCAGACTGAACTCGCACCATCCAGTTTCTGAATTGGTCGGAGTATTTTTCAACACTTGTTAATAATGTGTAAACTAACGTTAAGCAATGATTCGAAGACATGCTCTTCAAGAAAAAATAAATATTTATGTAATTTAATGTTCACAGTATTGAAAGTATCAGCCTTTTTTTTTTAACTAATGGCGAGCACTTTACTTTCGCCATTCACCCAATCGTCCTTCTAACAATTAAAATGAGTACCTAACTGCATTTTTTTCACGTTGTACATGCTGTATCCTGATATTTTACGAGATATTAACCCAAACCTTCATATTTCCACGAAATATCCGATGATAAAATACGCTTCAAAATAGAGGTAAAATAATCCTCACAAAATCACATCCTTACCAGTCTATAATCAATTTCGGTGCAAGTCTTTTAATCATGCCTTCTTGATTGTTAGTATGGCATCTGATTCTTTCACGTAAGACCGTGTTCTGCAGACCTTGTCCTTTACATAACCCCACATAAAAAATTAACGAGGTTAAATCTGGTGACCGCGGGAGCCAATATCGCTTCGTCAAAAATACATTTAGCAAGACAATTGTCGAGCTATAATGTTCGACATATCCCCAAAGCAAAATTAATTCTTTTTACCTTGTCCCCTGCTTTTAATGCTTGCAGAATTTGCACTCTGTATGGATAGAGTTTAAGATGCTTCCGAAGGACTCTGTGGATGTATGACTGGAATTTGTGACTCTCGTGATGCACTACGAATCGACTTTGTGGGGCTGTATTTGAAAGCTTCCCACAGTACAGCAACTTAGCTTCAGGTACACTGAGTTTTGCTGGACGTGACGCGTTTCCTATGCTACCAGTTCCCATAAACATTTAACTTGTTTAATATCACATCTAGAGGATGCATGTCGCATAATCAGCAACTCTATGCAAGCCTTTTGTTGCTTACCCATTAAAAAAAAACAAATCGATGCGCACACTTTATAACAATGCCTAATTACTTCAAATCCGTCAAATCTCCCAAAATTTGTTAATACCTTACAAAAAAAAAAGACCACTGTTACATTTATGTTTACGGTGTATTTTGTGATACAAATCACAGATTTACAACATGTGAACGAACTCTGTTACTGAATGAAAGGGCTCCAGACATAATTTACAAGACATTTCTCGTCCATGTCAGATTATGAATGTGTGGCGTGTAAGTGACGTAAATGCACATGTCTCACCCTTCTCGTGTAATCATACCAAGATTACACGCACAATAAGCTGGGAACCACTGTGTCAAGGGAGTTAAGGCACAACTTGGATGGCAGGCTACATACGGTCACTAATTTGAATATCTTCCTTGCCAATGCTATAGTCTATGTATGTTCTCTTGGATATATGCAAAGAAAGTTGGATGTCCTTGCACTTCAAGGACGAAATAGGCTGCTTAGGATAAATCCTTGTCAGGTATGGGAAAATCATTGGTAATAAGCAGACTGCGGACTTTTTAGAACTAATACCTGAATCAAGCAGACTCGAGGTCACGTAACGCTTATTATATTCCGTATCAATGTTATTCGTTATAAAATAAAATCGAAAATGGAAAAGAGTATGTTGTTTGATAATTACTCCATGTTTGGTAATAACTTCTGCCGATTCTATATCGTGAATTTGAAAGAGTAAGTATAAAGAATATAGCAATTTCAATAATTCAGTATCTGTCTATGACAACCAGATTTATGGTGGACACACTAAGGAAGGGATCACCGTCCTCCATAACTCATCGTAAATTTTGGGTTCCGGAATTTAATAGAAAAAAAAAACCTTGTTGAGTGTGTCTACTCTATGTAATGCATAACGATTTTGGAGGATTGACGAATTAGGTTCAAACTGTTATGAGACTTCGAAAACTTACTATAAATTTGTCTTTTACACAGTAAATCATGATTGAGGACGAGAAAATATCTATTCCTATTTAGGAAACTGAATGCTGATCAGAAACGACTGACAATTTCAGTAAAATTGACGCCATTTTGAATTCTTCTAACTCTTGGTACCGTATTGTGACTGTTCGTATATACGAAACCTAGATCCATACTACGATACATAAATAATAATAATTATCATCAAAAGAATTCAAACACACTGATTCTCTCCTTCGAAAGAAATTTCACGTTCAAAACAGTCAGAAAAAGTCCTAACATAAATTTTTGGGACATAAGGAATAATTTCATTACGATTACTTAGAGCAAGGTAAAACTGGGATGGGAGACTATTAACAAAACGTGGCGAAAACTGTGGAAAAAGGCGTGGAAAATTTTCCGAAATTGTGATTTTTCTTTGCAAAAAAAAATTACACCTCCTTTACTCGCAAGTACCTAACTGCGTTGTAGAAAATTGATGAAATTGGCTTTGAATTTATTGAATATGTCAGATTTAGCTCCTTCAGACTACCACTTATTTCCGAAGCTGAAAAATAAGAAAACGCTTAAAAGAAAGGTTTTCAACGAATGGAGCAGTAATAAGTACTGTGAGAAATACGGTAACCTTTTTTATATTAGGCTAAGAACTTATCAATACCGCCTCGTACATCACGTAAAAGAATTAATCCCAAATGAGAGGATTACAATCAAAATTGCCAGTAATTTCTCATCCACACTAAAATTCAATTCTGGAGGTAAAGCAATGACATTACATAAGTTACCGAGGTTCGCCTAAGTTTGTCCCAAATTCCCTCCACGTTATCTGTGGCAGAGGGACGAATCTCTTTTTCTCTCGCTGATTATTTAAAAACATTTTTAATCGTCGTAACAATTATCTGAATACACTAGTTTCGTTAGAATACGAGTTTTTGTTGTCTCATATTCTAAGATAACTTCATGGCATTACTTTCACTGATTGATCAGACATGTGACCACGTCTTTCGAAGTTATTGTAATGAAATTGGAGTAGGAACCATAATGCAGCAATAACAGCAATAGTGTGCTTCAAATGTAAGCTATGGAAGTCAACAATGCAAGTGAGCAATTAAATTATCTCCTCTATTTTTCCTTTCCACAACTGTAATAAGAAAGGTAATAAAATACTAACCTGACATAAGACATGCAAGACTGTTTAGCAGTCACGATAAGCATTCCGAAGTGTGTTACTCTGCTGGTCGATCCTCAGTTCAATATAATGCTTTATGCTTTTCAGTACGATACATTTAATAACGTAAATACGTAGAACACAGCATTATGGCCCACCAATGTGTTTTGTTCGATGCCAGACACTAGTTCTCCTTGTTTTTGAAATGCCTCCAGTCGAACGCTGACAACCTTCACAGTAAGGCGGGTCCCATCAGCCGTTTCCCTCGAGTGTTTCAGAACCCTTGGTGTAGTATACAGGATAGAGCGAAACTTGAATTTACACATTTTCATTCAGTTCCCCAGTGTTACCTAAAAGGTAATTGGATACAGCAGAACTGCCAAAAATGATACATATATCTTAAGTTTCCAACTTCTTTATATTTTGTCTTCTCTACAGTCGCAGTAATCCATCACTTATGGATTGAGATTCACCTGTTTAAGCCTCAATATAATTAATTTTATTCGATCGATGTCAATGTTCCCAGTTTGTTGTGTGTTAATTTCCGAGTCTTTGCCTTCAGTTCTTCATTAATATTCCTACAGTATAATTTTTATAACCAGGAATATCTCTAATGTTTTACATTAAGTTCATTTCTTCTCAGGAATGGATTGATTGATTGATCTAATATTCGTGAGGAATGAAAGAATTAATTTTATTTAACTCTTGTATTATCAACTTTTGCTCCATCTGCATTTCTTTGTTCTTGGACAATTCATTTCCAGGGCTTAAATTTTATAATGCTGAACACATCTCACCGTAGTATAAAACGGAACAGTTTGGGCCTGAACGCCTGAACGGGACTCTTGATCCGAAGCTATGCTTTAAGTTTGTTAGAATCCCGCTTAGGTTGATTATCTGGTAGAATTCTGAGATTTTCCCTAACTGTAAGGCAAATGTCAAATAATCTCATGGCGAATCCTCAGACTCGTCTTATCACCATTTCCATCGAAGGTAGATTAGTGTAATCATTACACAGCTTCGTTAAATAACCTCTTAAAATATATAGGTCAGTTAGATTTAAAAAAAAATTCGCTGTTTGTAGTTGCAAATCCGTTGTAAACAAATTCTTCTAAAACTCAGGACATGCCACACGCTAGTTGCAAATACAACTCTTTATCCAATGCGCCATTTACGATATAGAGTTAAGAGACGATAAAGCAATAATTATCAATGAAAGGCAGGGTAAAACGTAACCTGCTTCGAAGCAGCTTCTTCTGTAATCAACTTCCCTCATGCACAATCGTCAGCTAAAAGGATTGGGCTCATGTTTGTACAAGTGGTAATAGTTTGATTTACGCAAACACTTAAAGGAGACTCTAAGGGACATCCTAAAAATTCTTTTGCCCCGCGTGTGGCATAATGAACAGGGGTTGAGCCGAATATCCGGCGGCTTGTCACGACCTCCTCCATGACCTCTCCAGTCCCTCGTTCCACACGATATTGGTATCCATCCGAGGAGTTCAGAAACCTCACGGTTCAGTGCAACGTCCTACTTTCCTCGGAATGACTGAACCACCGCACACGTGCTGGAATGCGCCTTACGTATCACAGTCCATTCGGCAACTTCGGCCCACCTTGACCGCGGCAGTTTTCCAATTAACCCTTATGTCCATCTCAATACCGAACATGATGCATAATACGACTTACTTACAAATGGCTTTCAAGGAACCCGCAGGTTCATTGCCGCCATAAGCCCGCCATCGGTCCCTACCCTGTGCAAGATTAATTAATCCAGTATCTATCATCATATCCCACCTCCCTCAAATCCATTTTAATATTATTCTCCTATCTACGTATCGACTTCCCCAAAGGTATTTTTCCCTCCGATCTCCCAACACGCATAATACTACTGCTCGGGTTATGTTTCTTGTTGTTCTGAGTTTTCCCAATGTGCTGTCAAAACCGTAACACACACTTCCGGTACGAAAGATGGGACAAGACACCAGTATTAAAAACATCTTGCTCACATCTTAAACAATCCGGAGCAATATGATTCTTTGACAGTGATACAACGAATGAATGAACTAATAATAATAATAATAATAATAATAATAATAATAATAATAATAATAAACATCCACCTCGGACATACCTTGCTTGCTCTTCAAGTTCTTAGGCATCTAGATCGAGTTAGAACATTTGCAGACATCCTACATAACTGAAATCATTATAAATAAACACTAAGATATTTTCGTAGTAAGTGGAAAGATCCCAGTACAGGTGCGTTTTGCAATTCTATTATGTTTCCCCGATTCTTCTTTCAGATTTTAAAAGCGTCTATACATTAAAAATTGAGCCAATAATTTGTGGCATCGTCTTTGTTGTTTCATATACATTCTACTTCAATAACCAGATTATTTCCTTTGAATCTTCAACTTTTCCTGCAATGTTTTAACTGATGGAATTGTTAAGAAAGCTGTTCTTTTTAAAGTCTATTCAAAATTACTGTATATTCTTCATTTGTTCGTACTGAATTTTCATGTTTGTAATAATAATAATAATAATAATAATAATAATAATAATAATAATAACAACAAGTACCAAACATCAATCACATACTGAAAAGGTGAAACTGCTTACGAATAGTTCTCTAAAAGCCGTGACTGGGTAAACGGAAAGGAATTTGAAAGGAAATGAAAGTGAAAATTTCATGTATTGACTACGGAGAATGGGTTGAAAACCTTGATATTTGATTGGAGACTGACAAACGCGAATAAATGTGAAAGGGAACGAGGGTAGCAATTTCAATGGTACCGTCCAAAAATTTTCGGCTCGGAGAAAATATGGAAATATTTTATCCAAGTTACCGGACATCAGAAAAATGTTCGAAATCCCCACGATTCCCAAGAAAATTAAACGTTGATGAAAGTCATGGTATTCAGAAAAAGGCTCAGAAAACAAGATTTAAAAATTAACCCAGATTACAGGACAAAAAAAATCACGGTTAGGCCATGAGAAAAAAATTAATTGATACTGGATCCATGATCGAACCCAGTACTTCTTTGTCTTTAATTAGTTGATAAAGAAATGCGGAAGAAAGTGGTCGAACTTAACTCCCAATATGTGCAGATTTCACAATATGAAACAAAATATGGCGTCGCTGATCTGGAGAGCGGGTTTTGGATGCAAGGCTGCTGAGCGGTCACGGGGGTTCACGAGCCTGAGCAATTTTATTGCTGCCTTTAAATGAACTCCCGCCCACCCCCCTCAATGGTTCGGCATTCCGCTCGCAAGAATGGCGTACTATTATTACATGGCAGCCCGGGGTTCCTTTGCACACATATGCCAATATTCATTGAGGTTTATCAATAATCTTCGATTACATTACACTGTAGTAATAATTAAAACGATACTTCTGAGTTAGTTTACATTAATCTCCTTCGGTATTCCGCGTAAGATAGTAAATCGTTTGTACTATTTGAAAATGAGCACTGTTTTTGAGACCAAAATACGTACTTCTAAAGCTATTCGGTTGAGTTTGGTTAATAAGATAACGAATTTATTGAAGTAATTCCGTTATGTCAGCAATATTTTCCATAAACTCACTGAAGCTGAATCCCTTCGATAGAGATGCCGTGTGGTACAAAGGGTTGTGTGTCCAATATGCTCGAAATCAGAGGTCGAGTTCTAATGGCCGATACTGTATTGTTCCTGTAGTGGGGTTCACACAAGATTATTCCCTGAGAAGCTTACAGTATATGACTGTTTTTTCAATGTTGCCAACTCATATCGAAGCAGGTAAAATCACAATGCTATGAACTTAATAATAATTATTGATAATAATAAATTTCTAAATTACAGACATCAGCTCAAAGAATTTTGAGTGACCACAAGGGTCCTGAATACAATAAACATGTACAATATGTGATGTGATACATTAAAGAAAAAAGAAAAATTAATTATTTTGTCTGACAATATGAAATTCATTGGTCTGAACAGTTTACGATTCATGAGACCTAACCTAAAAACTTATTTCCAATTTATTGATCACATGAAATTAGTACGGACTCCGAAAACCGAATACTACTTTAAATCTACGCTGTTTAATTATTAATTGCTATATTATTTATTAATATAAATGCATTAATTATTAATTTTAAATTTCAAACGACACTCGCTAGTAATTTTCGCCTCATGAATGTTGGCAGCTTCTTCAGAGGCAACCGATGCTCTGTGAACGTAACAGAAGTCACTGCCAGTTGTATTACTTGTTAGCTTACCCAAATAGAAAAAAAAAAGTTGGCAGAAAAAATTCAACCTGACACTAGAAAATCACTATATAATCCACTAGCGACGTAGTAATCTAGGGGAAATGGTGAAGCTTCGCTTTCCTCCAATATCAGACTGAACTAGCACTTATAACTGAGCTGATGTGTTAAGACATTCAAAGTTCAGTTTTCAGTTATGCTTTCCTGGATTATACAGTGCATTATGCAGATATTAGAATGTTCTGTTAACAGCCACAGCACAGCTAAAGGCTATTCACCAATGGAAATATAGATGCGACTCAAGCCAAATTTAACATTATCTGAAGTCGTGTGGGGAGGAGGGTTGACAGATTCTTTCATCAGAAATCCATTTATATAGGGCCTAAACTTTTAAGTTCGTTATTTTTCCTAGATTATGAAATTTCCTTTGAATTATTGATAAAGTCTGAAAACAATGTCATATTACAAATTTATACAGGAAAAAATGCGTGCTACAGTGTTTAAATTCTATTAATAATAAACGAACTAGGAAAGATAGTGGGGAATAAAGATACTGTACAATACTTAATACATACTATAGCATTATCATTTTGATTTCAATACAACCCGATAAGAGGCGCCAAGTAGCGCTGGACATAGGCTGGATAAGGTCTTAAAAATAAATAAGGAATTTAAAAATAATTTTATAGAAATGAGCAAAAAATTGTATTTTTCCCATTTTTTTTCTTTACATCCCAGGACAAATATAACTCTATCCAGGACACACTATTAAAATCCAGAACAATCCTGAGAAATCCAGGATGTACGACAGTACTGGTGGTGGGGGCTTTTTCCGAATACTTCGATATACCCCGTCATTTTCTCACCTTTCTATGTAATGCGCCAAATTTAAAGGGCCTCAGTTTAATATGAACTCTATTATTGCCTTTTTGTAGCAATAGTTAGGTAATACTTATGTGTGGTTCATGCGGTTCAACATTGAAAATTCTTGTATTTAGCGAAAGGTAACTATATACACTGCCGAAAAAAAAAAACGCAACACTTGAATAAATGTTAAATATCAAACCATAATACAAATTATAACATTACTGTGCGCTTCTATGGACCTGTTTGTGTTAGGCAAGTGTTAATTTATGTTTTGGGAAGCTAAGTATACCCATTGGGTGATTTGTGACACCCTCTTTGTCATTTCTTGTCCCTCACTCTATATTTATTGCTGTGCCATTAAAATTTACAACTCTAAACACAAGCAGCTAAAACGAAGTTACAACACTATTGTTTTCTTTTTTGTGTATAATGGCATTCTATGATATTGAATTCAGTTTTAAACAACATGTTAAAAGAATTAACATGCCGTTAAGCCCCATTAACGCCGCTAGAGTAGTAGCGTTGGTAGAGGATGATTGCAGCTTACGTTATGTGGCTCATGTTTTGCATACATGGCTCCGTAGCTCTTGAAGAGTATCTGAAGCATGGTGAAGGACATTCCTTCCTAAAATGTCCCACAGATGATCAATAGGGTTAAGATCCGGACTCCGTGATGGCCATTGAATGAGTTGGATCCATACTTCATTGAGGTACTGGAGGACATATCGCGCCACACGAGAACGTGTATTGTCCTGCAAGGGCATGGAATTGTCACCAATAAATGATGCAAAAGGAAGAACATGTTGCCAAAGGATTTCTTCGATGTAGGATGGACAGTACGAGACCCACTCTCCACAAAGACAAGGTCCGTTTGTGCAATCAAACTGATGCTGCCCACACCATCACTGAAACGCCATGAAATGCTGTCCTTGATGAAAAGTAGGATGGAGAATACCTTTCTCCAGTCCTCCACACTTTCTCGCTTCCATTTGGGGGTCTGAGGAAGAATCGGGACTCATCTGAGAAGAAAACTCTTCCTCACTGTTCGCCAGCCTATTTCTGATGTTCCTTTACAAACTGTAAGCGAGTTTTACGACGTTTTCTTGTAAGTTCTGGGCCAATAACAGGTCTTCTGAAGATCAGGCCAGCATCATGTAACCTCCTCCTCACAGTCCACTCACTGACATTCACATTTCGCACTTATTCTAGTCGATTTCTGGCTTCGACCGCAATGGTGTGGTGGTTACGCAGCACTTGAAGGAACAAGAACTGGTCATCTATTGCAAGAAGCTGACCTTTTCCTACCATATTCCGGTCTTCGAGAATATGAACGAAGTTCCCTGTACCTTTGCACTGCACGTGAAACCGTCGACGGAGTTGTATGCATCATAACGTAAGCTGCGGTCATACTCTACCAACACGACTGATCTAGCGGCGTTAAAGAGGCTTAACGGCATCTTAACTCTCTTAAATGTTGTTTAAAATTGAGTTCAGTATTACAGAATTCCATTATAAGCAAAAAATAAAACAATAGTGTTGTAACTTTGTTTTAACTGCGTGTGTTTAGGGTTGTAAATTTTAATGGCACAGCAATAATTATAGAGTAAGGAACAGGAAGTGGCAAAGCGGGTGTCACAAGTGACCCAATGGGTACACTTTCCTTTCCAAAACATGAATTAACACTTGCCTAACACAAACAGACTCATAGAAGCACACAGTAATGTTACAATTTGTATTATGATTTGATATTTCAAATTTATTCAAGTGTTGCGTTATTTTTGCTCAGCAGTGTAGTTTATGGTTTTCAAAGAGCAATTAAATATTGTACATCACAACACTTATAATCAAATGGATAACCTAGCATTAATTTGTAAGTACTTTAAACCTACTATTGATTCGAAACTGAATATTGCTCTCAAATACGACTATAGGGACCTGATTATAAATGCTGCAGTAAAACAAAGTTAACACATTAGAGGCCTTTCAAATGGCGGTATATTAAGGTCCCTTTCGCTTCGACATTCGACATAGCAGCAATAGATATGTATGTCAGTCCTATGTGCTGGCCACCTTTGACCTCAAGCCCCAGAGAAAACCTCTGGTACTTACAATATTTTTGGTATCCTACCAGATAACATTAATAAATTGTATTCTCCTCTGACAGCTGCCATTAACCTCTCAACTGTATTATCTCTAACATAAGAGTAAATCAATGAACCATGCTGCTTCAAATCACAAAAGCTGTGACGATTTTTCCTAAGAAATGTACCTGAATGGCAAGTGGCTAATTTACTACTATGGTTTTATCATCACTTATGACATCGTGGCTTAAAGCTTTGTTCTGCAAATGCGCAAATGAATAAACAATGTGTTTTACCTGCATACAATATGTAAATATTCCCACGGCAATGAAGTGAACAAGGTGGCATGAGCCAAGAAGCCTGACAAAGTACGTACAAATTCAAAGGAAGAGCTTATATTCCTAGTTGAATTGATTTGTAAATACAGCAATAGTTCAGGAGATATCATGGTATATAGGTGAGCGAACAAAACCACTAAAATCCAAGGTCCGTTCGCAACAGTCTTTAAAAGATGCAATCTAGGGGTTGTAAATCTGTGAAGTCACCATGGGAACACTTTACTTTCCATTGTCAACCTCAGTTTGCAATTTCTAGCAATAACAAAGACGTGATTTACACATTTCGTCCCCCAGTACTATACTATCTCAAAAGTCATGGTTTCAAGAAATCTAGAGAAAAACACTTTGTATTGCCTCAAACAAATATTCTTAAATACAATTCAGAATTTCATACTCGCATATTTAATTCCGAATTGTAGGGCCTACTTAGAATATTTGTTTGAGGCAATACAAATCGTTTTCCCTTGATTTCTTGAAACTATGATCTTTTAGATAGTGCAGTATAGTACTGAGGCGACGATTTGTTATGGACACATACACACTAGAGGTTCAGAGGTCGAACTTCAGACTTCAATATTCCAACTTTTTTTTTTATTCTATGATCGTTTACTTTCCAGATACTTATAGCAATGTAAAACACTATTATGAATGCTTAATCGAATAGTGGTATGAACGAATCGTCGTTCAAAATAATCGTTAACGAATCGGCATGATATTGTAATCAACAATATGATTCGAGTCTATTTACAGTCTAACTTCGATATGTCGATGTGCTCTGGGAACTGCATAATGCAAGTTATCGAAAATTCGAGATTGGAAAATTTGCCATAAAAGTCCTAATTGAAGGCATTAGTGGATGAAAGGGTTATACATTTGAGTTTTCCGAGAGAAATAAGGCGGTATGTATTGTTATTTCTCTTAGCACCTACTTTATTTTGTTTCATCATAGAATACAGTAGTACAAAGAGGATGAAGGACATATGTTACATATGCATATCTGTTTTTAGTGGATAAAAGTGTTACTTGTCTATGGTAATATTTGTAACATAACCCCTTCATCCACTAATGTCCTCAATTATCAACTACACAAAAACAGTAGCCTAGTGTATGTAATTAACTGCTGTAACATTCTAACACTTGTACTACCATTACTACTATTGTACAACAACGAAATGGATACGTAAAAGTCAGTATTTATTTTCGATCAATTTCATTTTAATAAACTTACTGTTTCGTGTATATTTCCTTTTTTACTTCAAATACACTGGACTAATCTAAAGTGTTATGACTGACTTATTATACCCACAGTACTACCGCTGCAGGAACTAGGTCTAGAATAAGCAACATTTCCCTTAAGCTTAGATATTGTACATCAAAGTTTACATAGCGAAGGCAAAAGCAATGAACTTATGATCTGTTGTAGCCTATTTTTCGAACAGTGGAACTTAAATATCGTCTATAGATCGCATATCCGTTTTTTCAGGCCGCCTATTTTATCTTTGTATTAACACAGACGAACTTCAACTCCCATTTTCAAAGCAAATCGCTCTAAAAGACTAATGTCTTAACATCCTTCCCCACTCACTGTAATGGTGGATCCCATTGTGTATACTGCTGTTACTGCACTCCTACCTAACTGTATTTAAAAACAGAAATAGGATTCCTGGAGGAGGGGCAGGTATTAAGTTCTATCCACAACTAATAGGATAGGAACAATGACATTGTTCACTTCTTAAGGGCGTTTGTATTGAAAGTAAAGCAGGTCTACTTAACGCTCGCTAAAGTGACTGTACTTCATCCCTTGCATTTTATTGTATAGTATTTAACATTTTCACCAGACATTCGAGTTACAGATAAATGTTTTACGGCTGGGAAATAAAATATCTTTCGAGATATTGAAAAATTCGAGTAACGAAACTTTGTGTTACGGAATAAATTTTACGCACAAATTATATACCATGCTGGCGAGAAATTAAAATTACCTCGAGATACCCAAGTTCGACTGTACTTGATTGAAGTAACCTGTCAGAAGTCATTTTCGAACCGTGCCAAATGCTCCCGAGCGAGCAGAGAGAAAGGATTTACGTGATTTTTAACAATGTTGGATTAAACAGCTGAAGATATAGATGACACACTTATACGCAAATGATAATAAGCACAGATTTGTAACACTTATTTAACAAATACTATATCAATTCTGTACCTCAGAGCGAAAAGGATGGAAGTCCAATTTTACTGAATTTGAGATAAGCACAATCATTTTGATCAGAATTTCTTCCTCTATCAGATGGAAAAAGATAGAAGTGTACAAAATCCGTATTCTCTTTAAATTCAGATGTCAAAGGATGGAAGGATCACTGCTTTTCATTTACTTGCTTTAGGTTTTTTTGCTTTCCTGAAAAGTTATGTTTTTGTGACTTCCATCCATTTCGCCCTGAGATACAGATTTATTAAAGAAAGGGTTATGAGTGGAACCGAAATACTGCATTTGTTAAGTGTGAAAAATAATAAACACGTACCTGAAATTTGCATAGTTAAGTAAAGATGTAGTGCAAAAAATGTACTTGGCAATAAGGTTGAGTTGATGAATAAATAGGAAACACTATCTTGGAAAATTTTGTAGAAGTCATGTTGAATGGTTCCAGTCAATGAGAAAGAGACCATCCAATGTCTCACCTCTCATAACATCTATGTGAGATGTAGAACGGTTTTGTTCTACCCGTGGTTTGCAAAGGGAAGTATCCTGTGAGTTATTCGTTGACGATTCAAAATAACAGTTGGAATCGCGGTTGCCCAAGTATAATACATTTAGTTTATTTTACATCTCAATTTCGGTTTCCTAGCCTCAAAAATATTAAATACATTGTATTGAAGTAGTGTTCAATAAATAAAGCTACATTCGGGAACGACAGCACTTGCATTACGTTTCCCTTTAACACTTGTGTAGAATGTGCAATAAAACTGAATAATTTTATACAGGAATGCTAAATTAATATTTTGAAAATTAACCTATGGTCGGAGAGGAGTTTCAATACCAACTGGGTCTGAAAGTATCAATTTAACACTGATTGTTACAAATAAAACAATTTATTTTAAGAATGTTTCACAAAATTTAAACTGACTCACCTAGTCTTGTGAAGGACGCGAGAAGCAGCTCTGCAATCAGTTTCTGCCTCGTACGGTTTCTTCTTTTGATGTCCTTTTTCTATTTAGATAACGAATTCTAAAAAAAATGTCCGTACTCTACTAAATGACTTCAATTCCGGATCTTCATTTGGAAACTTTCTCCTCAAAATTTTTAATAAATGGCCTATAACATTCTTTTTTCGATTGTGATTTTCTTATGGAATTTTCTAAATAAAGCTTCATACTCAATAATTGCCATTCACTGAGGACGATAAACCAGTATACCATATGAAACGATCTCTACCAATCCCGGAGAGTTTTGACTAGAATTAGCATCCGAAACAGCACTTGTTATTACATTTTCTAGCAATATAGCCAGCAACAAACCTCTATTTCCTCTCTTTTCATTAGCTATATTGTTTACCTCCATGGAGTTTATTTCCTCAGGGATTTCGTTTACTGTTTCATGGGAAATGTCCACGCGATCCTTAAAAACTTGCTTTGTTATTATTACTCCACTTGAATCTTCTACGGGGACACTTCTAGAGTGAGGCAGGCGACATCCTAATATTAATAAGCACAAGCGATTTTTCACTTCGAAGGACAGAGGGTTATTATAAAAATGTCCCATCCCACGAATTTGAAAAGAATAAAAAAAAAAAAAAATTCCAGCGTCTTCATTGAGCTTCCTAGTCATTATATTATAAATTCCTTTTTCTTTTAAATCGCTGTATAACGCTTTTAAGCTGTTAACCGAGGTAAGAAAGCCATTCTGAAGAGGTAGAAGGCCCACGACTCTCAGTTCTCTTCAGTTTTCTCCGTTTTATCTAATATATTTTCACCTGTTCCTTGTGCTTAATCCTGAAGGCACGTTTCAGTTTATTTATGTAGGATCTTTCGAATTCCCGAGTTCATTACAACTGTGAACTCATTTACGGGTTGAAAAAATTCATTAATTTCTTCACTTTCGGGGTACCAAATATTTAATCAAAGCAGCAGTGTTATGTGTACACGACGTAACTCTTCACAGATACTACAGATGTACAAATCGAAAATGAGACAGTGCTGCCATCTATCCGCAATATGTGGAACCCGAATCACGTAAGTGAAGTGAGTAAGCATTAGATACACATTTTTCTTTATAACAGTGTCATTCGATTGAAACCCATTGTCAAAATGGTTCCTTAATAATTTCATCAGGTGAGGCATATCTCCAAAAACCCAAATATTTCCTTTGCCTGACGCAGGATTTGAAAAATGGCTTTGATTTACATTTATCTGTAATTCATTTCAGTCTTCTACTGCTGCCACCCAGAGCAGAAACAACTGAAACCAATCTGAAACCTGCCGCTTAAGTTTAATATAATTTCTTTGTCCATTATTTCATCGAAATTATAATAGACGGGCTGGTTCCACTCACCTGTCAATCATCGGGTCATTACAATTTGGGCATTTCAGTGTGGGTCCAATATCGAATCATCCTCATGACCGTAACAAACGACATCAATGACATCTCATGAAATAGTAGCACTAATAAATTACCCATTTCACTCAAAGATAGTCCCTGCTGTTTAAAAATTTTCAGTACTAGTGTAAGAATACCAGGGTAAAAAGGCATTTTTTGTCTAACACTGCAGAGTAATCGTTAGAGAAATATCCACTTGTGATCTAAAATGATTATATAGCTTATCACTAATTGCTCGCTGAGCTAATGCAGGGAATCTGTCTTCTTCCAATCTCTGGTTCCTTTTCCAGCTAATAAGCATTACTATTTGCCTCGGAGTGAACACTTTAGCTAATAAATGTTTTACATTCCCATTTACTAAGCGATTTAAACACTTCCTTGTAGTTTTGAATTTTGATTGACCCTAAAATTGCTTGTTCTTCATATTTTATTTTAAGCTCTTTTAATTTAAGTACTAACTTTTCAACTCTAATTTAAGTTTTCCATTTCCTTACGTAGTTCACTTTCTTTTCAAGATCCAGCACCTCATTTTCTAATGAACAGACGAAAGATAACACATTCAATTAATCATCCTGCCGCACTGTTGTCTTTAAATCTATTTGCTCACTTGTCCCAGACGAAATTCTTTTCTGAGAGTTCTCTCTTCTACACGTTTACGTTTAGCACTATTATTTTATCTCACTGTTTTTCACATAACAGCATAGTGATAAATTCCACGACAGTTGAGCGTTTAATTTCCATTTTTTATTTAGTGGTATATTCAAAAGCTCGGCTATTAATTCACGCTCGTAGGAATCAAATGAAATGTTCAGAAAAAATACGTGCAGTTTCAAGATTAAATTTATCCTTTCGGTAATACAATCTTTCATAGCTTTGATTCAGAGGAAAACTTACGACAAATGACACTCCAGCCTTTATCTACACAAAAACACACCCGTCGTTTTCTAACTTCCAGTTCTATATTTAAGAGTTAAGGCGGCGTTCCCGCCAATATTTGAAAAGAACAGTACATCGGTCGCTTTTACAGAGAAGCCTACTACAGGACGTTTCACAAATGGGTTTGAAATTATGAGATACTATTTTCGCAAACAGAAGATGGGAAGTGAGGGAGAAGAAAAAAGTTGTAGAGATTTTGTGTATTCTTATACCTGTAAACCCTTGCCAATGACAGGATTTTTCCAGGAATTATAGCTCTTCAACTGTGTCACCATTCATAAGTTTGGCGGAAAAGCCGCCTTAAACTCGTGAAATGAATTTTCTCGTGGTGACCCAACAGATTTACTGCCCCTACACACTGTCTTTAAAGACTGTTATGGAGGGACTCGTGAGAAGACAGACAGCGTCGACCGTCTACGGAACTTTGATTGAAATCTATCTACTTTATGCAGCATTATAACATTTTTCATCCTTCGTAAAATAAGTACGAGTGTAAGTAAACTCATGAGGTCACTGGTAAACATTTCGAATTCATTTATTCTTTTACTTTGCGTAAGTATTTTTTTCCGGGTCGAGATAGTACACCAGAAAGCAATATATCAATGTTCTGCAGCAATACAATATTTTCTCATTATGGTCCGAATATCAAAGCAAAACTAACTAGAAAGCTTACTGTTACGAGCCATGTCGATTAAATCGTGTTTCCTACTGTGCGTAACAGTTGAAAATTAAGTTCTCTTTCGAATCAATATAGTGATGTTTCATGCAAATACATACAGTATAAGCCATATTACGGTTTATTACATAGCCATCACCATGTACGTAATTTGGAAGTCTTTAATCCCCTGAATATGTATATCCTAATACCACACATTATCCAATTTTAAAATGTCACAATACTTTTTACTTAAACCTACATAATTCGTAGTGCAATCTCTCTCTAACTCTAGTGTGTCCTATTTTTTCCTATCAGTTCTGCAGAGACGTTATGTTCGCAAGCAGGAAAGGCGAGAAATAGTTAATCGGTATTTTTTCACTGATTAACTTTACATAACTTCTTTACTGTGCTTATGACGAAATTTTTTTGCTTCAATCAGAGTTCTTTATACGTCGTAAAACTGCAACGTGGGGACCTCTGCCCTACTGTACTTCCAAAGTCATGATGAAGATCCTTATCGCTACTTAAAAACCCACCATTCTTGGCTGGGTTTGAACCAATGAACACCAAGGTAACAATTCACTAGAAATCTACGTAATATTACGCGTTCGTGTCAGTAAGCGCACACAGTTTCTTCCTATTGCTAATATGAGGAATTGGCAATATTCTAACAAAAAGTAGGCTTAAAGCTTAGGAGAAAGTATGTAAAAAAAATCTGCACCAACCTTAACGTGGTTAAGGTCGTGCTTCTTGAGCCATAATAACCTTTCCTTGCTTCACTCTAGTGCCGGTCAACACCACAAAAAAATATCAAATTCAGTCACCGTAACGATTCTATCATAGAAACAATACCACAGAAACGGGCAGTGGATGCTTGTGACTGCCAATATTGAAACTTGCACCATCACTTTGGTGGCTGAGGAAGTTAGTAAATTCACAATTACGGAAACTTTCGTAACCGGCACACTGAAGATGTGGTTTATCACAAACGCAATGTGCGGAGAGTTATGGGTTTTCTAATTGCCTTAGGATCCAAGTCAGAAGATCTTCAAAGGAAGCCTTAATAGAAGTGATCTTAATCTTGACCGAGTCCATATGTACACACGTTCCACTTCTCTCGCCACATGAAAATAGTCTGAATCATGAGGTTTTGTTTGGGACTTAAATACTGGTACTAATAAAAAATATCGCTTCTGGTACTGTTCTAAAAATAATTTGCCTATTTCTTCGCACGTAAGACCCTATTTTCAACTTTTAATTGCGAAAAATTGACGACAGTATTATATGCGCATATCTATTTAAAAAAAAAAAGGAGTCAAAACACAAAATATCGATATACTTCATCCTAGAAAACATCTTGCATGACAGTAAATTTATTATCTCAGACCATTACATATTCCATCAATGAAAGGATACGAGATATTGGTTAGATATGTGGCTTAAGGGCGGGGAAGGGAACGTTACAGTATTTCTGCAAGTTTAAGGAGTGTAGCTTCTTATAATAGAAAACTGTTAAGCTTACTGCTTACGAATTACTGGGACGCGCTACTCAGTTTTGGTAATTTTGTTCATTTTTTTAAATATGGTGACAAAAATCTATGGTTTGAGGAATACTGTAGTGAAAATTTCATGGCAATATCAATTCTAAGTTAAAAATTCAGTTTGTCCCATGTAAGTGGTTACTATATTCAGAATGCGCATTATAAACTTTAGAGTGATTTTATCGCAATCAGAAATTTTACATTTTTAATTACTTGAAATAAAACTCTCCTGAATGACAATGTAAAGTGCCTGAACATAATAATAATAATAATAATAATAATAATAATAATAATAATAATAATAATAACAACAACAACATGATATCTCCTGAATGGTTACACCTAGAGTAATCAAAGTTTGCACACATTTACTACTGGTATGTGCATGAAATACTACATGATTACACTATACAACACTGATTTCCCCAGACATAAAATATATCAATTGCCATGTTTTCGGACCCACAGAATACGAAAATAATATTGATTTTTGGTGCTGAAATATTGCTATCGCATTCTACAGCAGAAGTATTTGTTCCTATGGGGGGGGGGGGTTGCGTTATTGACTCTGAATCTGGATAACTTTTTCCTTTCTCGCTGTTTATTATTCTTAAAGGCTGTTAAACCTCTAGGAATGTACAGTAGTGGCAAAAAAAAAAAAAAAAAAAAACGGGCCGACCCTTGTAGCTGATTTCAGAGCCGTGTTCACAGTGACAGCACGATGGACTGGTAACTAGGATTTTCGTGGTTCGAATCCTGCCTGGGAAGGAAACTTTTTTTTGTTCCTTATTCAAATCGATTCCCACTACTTTTAGATTGCAGCGATATTTTACTACTTAATTAACTTATTATTCTCAGAACATGAATTTTACCAGCTTATTTTCTAATGGCTTTCGAAATGTGCTATGTCAGCAGTCGAAACTACAACAATTTCAATAGATTACTCGGTATCTTGTGAATGCGGGCATGGCATGCACAATGGATCATTTCGGGGGCTTTGATTATTCCATCAGTCCGGTTTTTTTGCCACTACTGTACAGGTATACAGAATTTGCTGGTGTCTCTTGCGAATAACATGAAGTAGTGTCTTGTGATACCTCATTCTGTCCAGATCGTGCTTACATAGAGTAAATCCCTGTGATTGTGTTATATTGTGAGTAAATCATTGTAGGAGGGGCGTTTCATAGTGGTGGGTAGCAGAATTAAGATATTACGCTAAAAAAACCTGCCATCTGATATTTATAAGATATCATAGAAATTTCTATAATTTTTCAATATCTCGCTACTCTAAGAAGTCCTAATTTGTTCTGTTATGTATGTTGAGAGTATAATACCAAATCTCAGCGCAGGACTATCACACCCCTACTTGTGAAGACTCACAATTATTTATATTTTGGGAACTATAGTAGATTTGGAGATAAGGATAAATATTTGGCGCCAAACTTCTGCTTGGCTGACGTCAGCGACAAGTATGATGAGAGGTTTCAAGACATTAGAAATCGAAACGCGTTACAGAGGCAAATCAGCAAACATGCTTGCTGATTACTGGTGGCAACTTATTCGGAACCATCTATCTGTGTAAGTCATCCAGGAACAGGAAGAAGTTTTGAAAAGATGAGAAATTTTGCTAAAAAACTTACTTCGTTACATAAAATATAACTGCACCATTATTAGAAAAATAAATTTGGTTGTTTTGGATAATGTACGATTTGGTTAAGATGGATGGAGTGATTCTAGCAATATCATTGCAAAAACGTCTCTGAAAACCAAGTATGAATACATGATATTCGAAATGTTAGGTGATAGAGAAAAACGAACTTCAGATTTGAAATCAGCGTATGACAATTAACTGAAATCGCAGATTTTCATTTGTGAGCGACAGAAAATTGAAATTTGTTGTACAATGTTATTGAAGTAAACGACAAGTGAAATTTGGAAATCTAAACTATTCACCCAATACTTTTGAAATTTTTACCACACATTCTTATAAATCACAATTAAAAAAAAATTGACGAAATTTCAAATCTTTAGGCTAAATGGTTGAGTTATAAAATAGGTAATTTATATTTTCTTTCTAATTACGTCACAAAAATTATCCCCCATATTATATATATTTTTAATATGTTATTTTTTTGTGAAGACGTTCCCCATAGATGCACTTTCCAAATTTGATATAAACTTATGTATCTTCACTGGTTTGGCATATAGAAATTTTATTTAATTTTTTAACATTTTAAACGTGTGATATGTACACTTCATTAACCCTTGCGTCAAAACACAATACCCATTCTTGTTCCTCATACTTTTAACTACAAAAATTTTATTTTAGTAAGACTAAAAATACAACACCTGGGACTTTTTACATGATGCAAGACGCAGAAAAAAATTGTTTCGAGAAATAAGCAAGTAAACATTTGATACTGAAAATTTTTATTATCTTGCTTGTTCAAAACTACCCTGCTCCGTATGTTGCCTCCTCAGACGTCTTATTTTCTCCTTCTTCTGAAGTATGGAATAGTTTACAAAACTTTTCACAGTTTCACTCATGGCTTACCATAAGAACACTATAATTTGTTTACGTCGGGCAGTGAAATAGAAAAGCGAAAAAAAATCAAATGTTTAAGATTTTGTTTATTAATGAAGTATAATAATAATAATAATAATAATAATAATAATAATAATAATAATAATCATCATCATCATCATCATCCGTGGCTCTACAGCCCGTGAAGGGCTACTGACCAGAAAAAAACCGACTGCACCATTTCATTATAGGAATTGAGCTTCATTTCGAACTTTCGCAATGAATCAATAAGATTCCCCTAAATGTCTAATTTTCGTACAATGAAACTAAATCCAAACACACTTAAATTTGAATTATGGTGTCGGCGCCCCGTGTGAAATAATTGGCAAATTGTGCGAGCAACAAGTTCCGGCGACCGGGGTGCAATTGCAAGCCCAACCGGTTTACTTACCCCCACGTGAGAGAACCTGGCATCGAGACCACAGGCAGGTGCGTTACACACGCGCCCCCACCCCACGCGCGGCCAGCACAAAGAACGGGCGGCGCTCTTCTTACAGCACGTGAGAGCGCCGATAATGCAGCGCACTATACTTCAAACCCCGCGAAACCGCTATGCACGCGACGCTAACGTTATTGCCGTCAAACTGCTAGAGTAAAAGTATCACGATATGAAATCATTTCATAGTAATTATAAGATCTGTATGGATTAAACCGTTTGTCCTATCGTCTTCAGTATTGGAGATGTCTTGAAGAGACCGATCTTGAAGCGTCCTTTTAGATCTTTTCCGAGAGTGGTCTGTACAGCGAAAAAATTACAGCAGCCCCTTTGGATTTTTAGTAGGTTATTTTACGACGCTTTATCAACATATTAGGTTGTTTAGCGTCTCAATGAGATGGTCATAACGCCGGTGAAATGAGTCCGGGGTCCAGCACCGAAAGTTATCCAGCATTTGCTCATATTGGGTTGAGGGAAAATCCTGGAGAAAACCTCAACAAAGTAACTTGCTCCAACCGGGAATCGAACCCGTGCCATCTAGTTTCGCGGCCAGACGCGCTAACCCTTACTCTACAGGTGTGGACTGCTCCTTTGGATTCTTACTTCTACGTGGCGTCAAATCTACGATTAGATTTCAAGACGGAATTTTCTCTCGTCAAATGGATCGACAGTCTAATCGTTTTAGAATCTTTATACATTACTGTTATATTACCCGTCCAAGGAGAGTGTGGGCCCGGCAGTTTTGCGAACTAAACTGTTTATCTGTTGTGACTGTGTACATTCGCGTATAACTATTGGTAAGTATATCACTAACAATTAACTTATTTAATTCTATTTATTTATATAATGAAACAAGATTTTTTTATGTCCAAGCAAAAATGAAGCCATGACATATAGATAAATACGTCGCGTTGTCGCATCATAATGAGTGGCGTTGAGTTAGTATCTAGTGCTTCAGTTGCCTCTACAGTCTGACTACCGCCTGCAGGACAGTCTTGTTCGTCAACAGAACATGTGACGCGCTCATCTATCAGGCCCTCACTCGCCTTGAATGGGTAATACAAATTTCGTATATAGTGGGATTTTTCAGTTTGTTGCTAGAAGAACTTAGCCGCACGATCCACCCCGTTCATTAAGGGACGCGTGCGGAAATTTCTAGGCACGCAGTTGTCACATTTTACATTGTCTTCGCCACGTGGGTATGAAACAATCTTATATTTATTTCTATACAACAAATTGTACTTTCATTTCTATCAATCACGAATTAATGAATGGATAATTTTGAGTTACTGTGTGTATAAAGATCCGTTATAGAACCATTGTACTGTCAACTTCTTCAAACTAAAATATTTTCATACTTATATGATGATGATGATAATAATAATAATAATAATAATAATAATAACACCGAAAGATGTCAATTTGTGTTTTGTGTCTAAATTCACAGCGAAACAAAGTGGTATGTAATAAAATGACAGCATTTTGCTTCTCTTACCTCTCTATTCGTCGTCACTCTCTCCTAAATGAATCACAAATCTCTCTTTGTTACTGTCCCTGTCGTGCTTGATGTAATTTTCTTTCGTTTTAATTGCATGTTGAACACAAGAGGATCAATCATGGGGACCAACTGTTGCAGCAGAAGTTAACACACTAAACTCAAGTCGGGGTAATATTGTTCTTCCTAACATAAGACTTTAGTTGGTGCCAGATCATTTCAAAAGGATTTAGAACACAGTAATACGGAGGAAGTCGTAACACTTCGTATCCATATGAGACTGCGAACTCCTCCACTGTATATTACTTACAAGTGGCTTTTAAGGAACCCGCAGGTTCACTGCCGCCCTCACATAAGCCCGCCATCGGTCCCTATCCTGTGCAAGATTAATCCAGTCTCTATTATATCCCACCTCTCTCAAATCCATATTTATTATTAATATTCACTGATTTGATTTCCTGCAACGTAACTGCCTTGATGGGTATAAGGTTGGACACGGTAATATTATTGTGCCTCAAAGTTAATTATGTCTGTAACATTGCTATCTTGGAGTTGTAAAAAACTAAGTAATTTACAATATACTACACAAAACAATATATTGTAATATAATAATAATAATAATAATATTAATAATAATAATTCATGTGGAGGGAGGAGAGAATGGAGGTCAGCATTCAGATCTTATCTTCATCTTAGAAGCGTGTCGCATATCGAATGACTTGTATCAAACAAATAAATCAGCCAGTGTTACAAGATCCGCGAGTATTTGTTTGCTGTACCGCAAACATCAAAACTCTGACTTGCCGACGTTAACCACTTGAGTGGGACGATTTTAATAAATTCCCTCTGCATCATCTACTATTTCGTCAGTCCCTTTATTTTAAATTGTCTATTATCTCCAAATATATATCAATGCCTTCTCGTCGGGCTTCAAATTCGTTCTTTTCCAATTATAAGCATGTTTAATACGTGGCTGACTAATCATATTACATAACTCTACAGTCTATAGCATAATCTCTGCTTCTGCTAAAGATGCACAACATTCTTAAATACGCACTCTCTACGTGAACTAAGACACTAGAGGGTTGTCAAACTGACGAGTCGTTAATTTTATTATTTGTTGGCAGGTGTTGCTGAAATTAAAACAGTTCTCTTTATAAAACGTGGGAAAATTTGATAGTTCATAATGACAATACGACCTAGTAGATCTATTGCACTTGCACTCCAGTTAAGGGCATTTCCAACTCACTGGCTGACTCTGCTAAGGTTCGCTGAGTACCCAGATTTAGAGAGGCAGCTCCATTTAGGTACTGGAGATCGGACAGAATACCTAGCGCGGGGAAACGGGAGAATCCCGAGAAAAACGCCAACTGCGACTCCTGTCCGCCACGAGTGTCACTTCACCATGGGCAATAAATTTACAATAAAAAACATAGGCTATTAAATCCAGTTCACAGAACGCAAAATTTACCTAATCCTGACCACAATTTGAGTATTGTTTTGAACGAAGAATTTCAGCATTTAGCCATAATTACATTTTAAAATAATTAACCATGTTTCAATAAAAATTTTATTTTTGCTATCTTCAAACAATTTTTAGGAACGATAATTTCGCAAGGTATGAAATTATTTTGAATTAACGAAAGTGACTTCGTCGTAACTTACTCTTCAAAATAATGCGGCAAAGATCCGTTGGACATCACGATTTTCGACCAGGGCCGTAGCAGTTTTTTTTTTAATTATCATCGCGTGTTGTAACAAGCTGTGCGCTAATTATGTCTCCACAATTTCAGTTTATTTTTCTCCCAGTCCTCAACTGTTTAAAAACTTACACATACAGACAGCTATGTTCGTATCTTTTTCGGCCAATCAACACAAGAATACCAACTAAAAACACAACCACAAATGTGAAAAATGTTGATACAACAAAGCTGCGAGAATTCAAAGGAAAAAGGGAGACATTAAGACACAAAGTCTGAAAACTGTTTGACTAGCTAGCTTCTTTTACGCAGCTCATGTAAGATGTTTTTTTAAATACACTTTAATTATTCAGCGTCATGGAGATTTAAGAAATGCATCAATGAGAAAGAAAAGAAAACCAGACACTTCTATGAAACAAGACCTAGACTGCTTCGTTCGCCAGAGAAATGAACAGGATTTACCACTGCCTGAACTTATTTGCCCTCTATTCGAAGTTCTGGACTATGAAACAATATTAAAAACCTAACATCGCTACTCAACATCCTGAGTTATCCCTTATTAAATATCGCAAATGAATTAACTAAGAGCAACCAAGATAGACACCTGAAGGTAACGAACGTGTGTCCACACAGATACCCGCACAAGCAACATCTCAACACATCTCAGTGTTTTCACCAACATACCTTCCTGATATTGTCACAGCACTCCTTTTCTTCCGACGTCAGTACACTGCACAGCTTTAGTCAATCATTTACTATGCAGTATTGCATGGATGAAAATGTACATTAGAAGGGGAAATGATATTGAAAGATTGACATGTCTTCAACGAACTATGCATTTAGAAGTGAACAATGCTTTATAAAAGTAATGATATCCTGAAAGACAACTCAAAAGATGAAATGACTTTAGAAGGATATTCGAAAGTGGTAGAGGAAAAGAGGGGAGTGAAAAAGTGAGCAAAGGCAGATTTAAGGAGAGTAAGAAGAGAGAAGAGTGAGCAGATGAGTGCAGAGACGAGGAGTAAGAACAGAAGGAGAGACGAAAGGTGGAAGGTGAGGAGAGGAGCAGCTTAAGATAGAATAGTGACTAAGGTAAAGGACGAAAGACTATATCAAGATCAAAATTACCGGAAGTTTTTATGGATTTATCTTTTTTATTTAATTTCGCGTAAAATTCTCTCAAAGTAATTAGTGTTGAATAACGTACAATTTTTCGATATAATAATCCTCGTTATTTTCGCACGAATCTCGCTAACAATTTAAACTCTTAGACCACATGTTATTTTTGCTTCCAACTGCACTTCTAATCCCGATTCATAAGGAAACTAAGTTTACGAGTACTTTGTAAAACTTACCATTGAGTAAAAACATGAACCAACCTCGTTCAGTGTCGGTAACGACGAAAATTACAAAAGTTATATGAATAAAAATTAAATTAAAAATATTCCTTGTTTTATTATCGACGTAACAGACTTTCATATACTTCTAATCACTTATAGAGTGAAATGAAATGTGTGATCAAAACTTCAACTCACAATCTGATGCGAGGTTTTGATTTTTTTTTTCACTGCATTGTAGATGTAGAAACATTCAACATTTTGGAACTACACATCAGCTCCATCATCAGAAAAACGCAGGGGAAGAGAAAAATCCATCTGTTGGGTTCATTACCAAAAATTGATCACAAAAACTAGACTCTCGGTAGGGAATTAACAGATGGATTTTTATTTTCTATGCCTTCTCTGACGAAGCCAATACGTAGTTTTGAAACGTTGTACAAAAAAAATCAGAGATAAGAGCAGATCCCCAAGACTGAACTGTCGATTAAGGAGCCAGACAGACTTTTCTCCTTGTCCTGCTCTGCCTGATGAGGTTGATACGTAGCTCCCAAACGTTGAATATTATCTTCATCTAAGACGTACAAAAAATTCCTTCGCACCTTGTTGAACACTGAAAATCTTACATCATAGTAATCTCCCAATAAAACCACATTGCTATCAAACTTTTCAAAACTGTAATAAAGACAAATCTGTAGCCCTTTCAGATAATTAATTCTAAAGAGTGCTGACAGGTAATTTCGATATTAAGAGAACTGCAATTATCACGTTCTGGCTACTTTATTGCCAGTATTTGAAAGAAAAATGAGCATGATAGCTCTCAATTTTGCTATAGCAAGACATATTCTTTGCCTCTTCCAAATCTTTCAGAGAACGTAGCTATGAGCCATATTAGATGCAGTAAAAGCTAATTTCTATACTAAAACTCATTTCAAGAATAAAATATCACTGAACATAGCAATCTGAATCAAATGACACCCTGCATTTTCATGAAGACTATCCTCACCATTATTACGTTCTGACTAAGTTTTCAGCGAATTTTGTAAGCTTGTTTTATTATTTAAAGAAGGAGAATTTCTTTATACTCATTAATTAAATCAACGGGAGGCCTATGTTAAATTCTGGACCCTACCAGACTAACTAGAGAAAATATTTAATTAAATGTTCTAAACAGATTTTTATACAAACTATAATTATAGAAGTACGATGATACTCAACTGTTGACATCTGGGCATTTTCTGTGAACGAAAATTCTATTTTACATGTGTTACTCTAACAAAATGGCGTAAGAAGAGTAAGAGACATCAGAACAATACAAACAACATTACAAATAACATTTCAATCCTGTAGATGAGTTTTATTTCCTGAATTAAGTTCGTCAAAATTAACAAGGGTGTATTTTGGCCTACTCAATAAAATGTGTGCAGTTTAATAAACACTTTCTGTCCAACCTTTGAAGTCCGCAAAAGTAATTTCACATTATGCATCAACATTGCAAATAGCAAAAACTACCGATACAATGATATTGAAATTAATCTCGTCTTGCTTCTCCCACAATCTTCCACCTCACAACCTAATCTTCATTTGCTAGTATATGTGTGGATTAGACTGTTTGGTTATTTTAATTTATCAATTAGATTTATATAGGCAGATGTTTTTGTCATTTGCAATTACGATTAACATAGAAAAGACGTTACATTGAAAGACTGCTTTTATAAAAAGCACATTTTTTCGGTATCACGAATCCTTCAAGCTCTCAAAATAGTTCAGCAAAATCAAAGTAATGTCTCTATTTCATGTAATAGTAAAAAGTCTATTGTTCAATGCCTACGGATCAGACATGTTCAATATTTTCTTTTTCAGAACTTAAAGGTTATTTCAGTTTGGGGGCAAAAGGGAAGGAGTAGATCGCTAGAATATTAAAACCTGTTTCACTACCAAAATATAAGCATACATTTATAGACAAAGAATTTGGAAAGGTTTTTGTTTCAGTCCCAGAGATTTTTAACAATTCTTAAAAAAAAATAATAATAATAGTTGTAAGCATTAAAATCACTACCAACCACTCACAGATAAATACAACCAAGTAGCGAGTTGAAGGGAAACAAGTTTGGAGCAGTGACATTTCTGTTTTGCGTCAACTCGTGCAGGTCTCCCGCTCTGCAACGATACTGCGAAACCCTCAACTATTCACGAGAAATGTCAGTCAACTGCGTGTCACGTGTTCCCCCTCCTCTTAACTACTGGCACGTGGGTACTTGGCGGAGAGTCGGTTTATGACAGCGAAGGGCGTTACCATGGAAACCCTACAAACGTCTATTTACTTTTTAGATTTGTTAATCAAAATTGGCACTGGATAAATTAGCCGACGCAGTATACTGGTTTAGTAATCAATATACCGCGTCTCGAACGAGAGGCAGACATTTCTTCATTCGCCACCGTTGTCACTGTCGGCATCTACTTTCAACAATGAGTTCTTTGACTAGTTTCTCTTCAGTCTCGTTCATATTATACACCAACGTTTGACAGACAAGTATAAGACATATTATTTAAATATGTAATAACAAGACACAAAGCCACGCTTAGAGGTACACACCTAAGTAGACATAAAAACTTTCCTTCTAGGAAATGATCCAGAGACCGCTCAATTCATTGCTAGAAATACTAACGGTTTTCTTCAGTCTCAATTTCGAGATACTTCAAAATGGGCCACGATCATTTCATTTGCACCTTTCGTCAACATTTCACGCGTCGGTGCAAATTCTACGAATTCCTAAATGTCGTTTCTAAGCATCTCCACCGCTAGCAAAACATTGGTTTACATTGGGGAAGCACAAGCTACTGTGGCCGACCCACGTCACCAGCAGTCCAAGTTACAGTTGATGAAGCATTCAACCTGCTCACGCAAAGCTGTCAATGAAGTTAACAGAGCCAGGCTAACCGGCAGAGCGTTTGAAACACTAAGCAGTGCCACTTAGAAGCGCTGCCAAATATGAAATGGAACTAAGACTGCTTGCTTCATAGAACTCAACAGATCTGATCTACACATTTTCCCATTACTATTGTAATAGTGATAAGGATGGTTGTCACTTATGGAAAAATGGTGAAATTATTTCAGAATAAATTGGAATATCCCGAAATAAAACTGCTTGGTATTCACAATGCAAGTGATTCCAAGTAGTCCATCACTGTGGTGTAACGGTTACCATGTCTGACTGTAAAACGAGTGGTCCAGTTTCAAATCCTGGTTGGAACAAGTTATCTTGAGTTTTTTTTCCGATCTTTCCATCAACCCATTAAGAGCGAAAGCTGGGTAATTCTCGGTGCTGGACCATAGACTCAATTCGCCAACACCTTCATTTCATTGGCTTTCTCCAATATCAAAACTTCAAGGACTGGGTCATTTTGTCAGTTCCATCTTTTGTGAGGATTGTGAATTAACTCTCATAAAGCAGCGGGGAGTCCCCCGTCGTATGGTCAGCATGATCTAAGGCAGACGCACAAGACACATGACAAGCCACATACATATACCCAGTTTCTGTGGGACGGAATCTCCGTTTCCCTGCTGAGAATCAAACCCGTGCCATCCAGAAATTGCAACTACAGTACCGTCTCATCGTGTCACACTGTTTATTCTGATGCTTGCGCAAGCTCTAGAGACTCCTGTAATTATTTTCTTCGTTTTTAAAGACCGTAGGGCAACCACAGTAGTTATCTCTGTGCTTTTCGTAAGAACGATCGTGGATTATAAACATTCCATTGAATACGAGAAAATGTGTCTACAAAATTCGCATTAAGACTAATTGGGATTTTGTACACGGGTCTATAACAGGAAGTTCAGCCGGTCTCCTACATTCTTTTGAATTCTCTTTAGCCACTTACTTCAATGATGCTAAAAATTTACACAAATGAAAATGTCTTTGTGTTACCTTGGCTACTTTTTTCAAATACAGAATTGACCGGCGTCTGTGAAATGTATTGATTTGACGAAAAATGTAAGAATTGAAATCAAGGTTATGGATAGTTAATTGTGAATACTCCCATTTAAATACATTTATTATAACATTATTTCCGTTTTCGTTCTAGTTGTCGTTTCCGTTCCCGGTTTATTGGTGAACCAGCCTTTACAATTCAACCGTCCGTATTTACAGGACATCTGCATTCATTCAGATTAGAATCACGGCAATATTCAGAGGCCCTCTCCCTCATTGGCCGAAAGTCGCCGTACCTGGAGACAATCATATCAAAACCAAAATGGAAAGGTTTCGAAAAAAAAAAGTTGCTTACACAACAGAACTTACCAGTGCCAACAATGATCGAAATCTAACAGTAATATGTATAAATAAAACTTCAGTTGTCAGAAGTCATAACCCATCTCTCCAACGCGTAGCAAAAGCATGAGCAGCACTTCTGGAAAGGGCAAATCCCACAAGACAGGACTCTCAAACGTTCCATTTTGACAGCGCTGGCGGCAAAATTCGTTCCGAAGTGCTGCACACCGAATATTGTGAACCAACTCACCTTCCACCTTTCGGCACACTTCTTGGAGAACTCGGCGAAAATCACATTTTCATCCGGGTGTTTCTTCTTATGTTCCTCCCGACAAGTTTGAACAAAGAAGGCATAGGCGGTCATCCGCCCCCTTGGTTTAGCGTCGGCCTTCCCTCGTGGCATCCTACCTCGATTTTGTTGCTGTGGCTGTAAAATTAACGAAACATTATAAAACGTGCTTTCCCTAAGAAGCACGAGATCTTGCTGTTATCGTGGCACGTCACTCAGGAACCTGCTAGACACAATTTCACAATTACATCGATAGCGGGTCACATCTGCTTTTTAAAAACTTCCACCCTGAAAATAACTTCCAATTCAAACATCAATGACTTCGACAGCAACAACTACATCATAAAATTCACAAAAAGAATAATTCAATTCCATATTAACACAAGCACCTTCGATTCCTATAAATTTTAATACAAATTTAATTTTTTCCGAAATCAAACAGCACAAATTTTAAGGCGTGCCATCAAAATGTATAATTTCTCACTGTCCATTGTTGGATATTAATTTTACGATAAACGACTACAGCCGAATTCTTCCGTATGGAGCCGACATGAACAAGAGTTCAGAAACTGAGCGAGCCGTAATAAAAAGACCCTCGAGGCGGGAATGTCACGGTCAGCGGGATACACAAAGGACGCGGGCTGTTGTTTTCATTTTTTTCTTCGCTATACCGCCGCACCTCGGCCACCTGCTTGCCTAAGTACGCGGAACTCGACAGACACGTGGGGCGTCAAAAATTTGCGACAGTTCCGTTATCGTCGCAAGCAAATGTGGCCGAATCATCGATCGTCGCATAAATACGAAATCTGGAAATGTCAGATCTCGGACTGCAGATGCGCCGGAGACTCAAGGGGAGTCATCAAGCCATGCCGCGGTTTTCGGATCCGCGCTGACACATTCGCACACGAATTTGACAAGTGACAACAGAAAAAACTGGTCCGAACAAATGACATACAAAATGCATACAAAAACACCAGAGCAGAGCACGGCGCACGGCGGTAGGAGGGGAAACGTAAACATTCCCCCCCTCCGCTACCAACACACGCGACGATACGTACCACTGCGGGAGGTGACGGCACGTTTTGAATAGAGTTTGCCATGCCACTGGGGTACCACCATTGCGGGGCGGAACCAGCGTCCCCTGATCGGCCACCGGCGCCGACCATTCCTCCACTGCTATAGTCGTAACCTCGCATGCAGGAGGCGACGGGCGACGACGACGAGACTGTGGCTGAAGTCATCGTGGTCGCCGGATTTTGGAAGCTGCTGGCCATCTTATACGAAAAGAGCTGCTGCGTCGCCGCCGCCGCGGCGGTACTGCGGGCGACGGCATCGTGCTGGGACGCCTGCTGCTGCGCCTGTTGTTGCTGCTGTTGGTGCTGCTGGGCCGCAAGCTGCTGCTGGTGGTGTTGGTTCAGCAGGTGCTGGTGGTGCGACTGTAGTGACTGCTGATAGTCAGACGTCGCGATAGCGCCCGGCCACCACACCGCGTCCTCCCTCGCTCCCCAGGCACCGCGATGGTGCTCCGACATGGCTTCACTACACTACACTTTCCCCAAGAGCTTGGTTTAGGCTAGGCACTAGGCAGAGGCGCGGGGACTTTCCGTAGCGTTCCGGACACAGGGGGGGACTCTCTCCACCACACAGTGTGCGCCTAACGTGGGGGTCCCGCTGCGACGTTGCCAAGTCGAATTTTATTCTGCTCACAAAGGAAAAGACTTGACTGGCCGAACGACCCGCCTACCGCTGCGCCTCAAGGGCGGGGGTTGAGGGGAAACCTCTCCCGTCTCTCTCTCTAGCCGCGGACACCCTCCTCCCTCTACCCTTGAAATTCGAGGTCAGCCTTCAGACACAAGACGCGCGGTTCCTCGCCCCCGTACAAAAGAAATAAAAACATCCCGCACGTTTTGTTTCGGCAAGCCAACGGTGTCGACAATCGACGCAACACAATGTACACATCAAAAACCGCAATCCGCGCGCCGGTCAGTTTGAGTGTCGCGCACTGTCAAAACCACGAGACAGGTGCGCGGTTAATTTTTTTTTCCGCCGCAGAAGTTCAGTGACGTTCGATTCTTTAAACTTGCTTTCCTACCGCCGTAACTTGGTGAAGTATCTTCACAAGTGTCGGAAACTTTGGAATTACTTCATAAATGAGAACACGCACACTTTTTACAGTTTTTAAACGTAGAGTCTTAAAATTACTTCGTGAAAACTCCAACAAGCGTCGGAAACAACTGGCAACGTCGCACTTTGTGACGCCGATCAACCGAGTACAGCGCCCTCGACACGCAGCGGATCGGACCGGAATTAGACAACGCGGAAACTCTCCCCACCCCGCGAAACCGTGCCGTGCTGAGTAGCGCTGGGTCCGGGTCGGTCAATAAGACGGTGGACGCATTCCCAGGGCTGAGGTTTGCCTGGGGGTTGTCGGGCCGTTACGAGTCGCGCCAAACGAAGCTTGCTTCGCTCAATGCTTTCCTTGCAACGGGCACAGCCCGGCCACATGGAAGGGGGAAAAAAAAAGTTCGGAAAGGGTAGATGAAATTCCCCATCCCCTTATATCCCCGCTAATAGGCAACTGGCTTTTCCTCCTTCCTCATCGCTATTTATACGCCAGTACGTTTAATTGAAATAACCAAAATTAGAAGCGACAATCTTCTAATTTGTCATTAACACGTAATTAGATATATTTACATATACCCAATAAGTTTAAAATTAAAATAATTCGAAACTGAACTCTGGTTCACGTCGTTAGATTATTGAACTCACCCTATTTTTTCGCGCCAAATCCATTACGTCACGTGCGATTCCTTGACAAATGACACGCGCAACGATGTTGCCTGTAAGATGAAGTCAACGACACAGCCGCGATCGAAAAATATTGATTATAAAACTTTTTAACTAGTAAGTAGTAAAGAAAAACTCATAACAGAAGATCACGCTGTATGCTTCATTATACACAGATAAAAGCTGCATAACATTTACTAGGTAATTAATTTACAAAATTTGTTGAATAATCTAAAGAGTCAGAAAAAAAAACTGAAAATATCTTTAGCTATTCAATTACTTTAGCACAGTATTATAACCGAAGACTATTAATTAGTTCTTCGATTGATCAAGCTGTGCATAAATTTAATGACATTGTAGCACAATATTTACTTTATGTCGAGAAATGAATGTATAAATCATGTGTGAAAAGGAATTGAAGTCATACGAAAACATTACATGGGACTGAATTACATTTTTTACATAATTAGAATCGTGCATTAATTGCAGCACAATTAAATGTAAAAATTAACACATTTGTTTTGAATACAATTTTCATATAACTTTATTTACTTACAACATGACTAAAATTGTCAGATCATAATATAAAGCAATAATTATACACAAAAAAAAAACCAGTAAATTCCGTATGAATTCTTTAGTTGTCTCATCTAATCACTATTCACTAGCAAAATAATTTACTGAAGATCCAATAGACCAAAAACATTAATACCACACAAAAATGTAACCTTTGATTCTAAATAATACGGGAACTAAATTTGTGAAAAATCTGAAAAGTAACGTTACAATTTAACAAATCTTGCTGCCAGGCGTATCGCCAAATAAAATTAAAATTACATTTCGTTGCAAATGTTGTATCTCAACTGCCTTGTAAATGGGGGTTAAAACTTTTAAGTAGCCATTCTTCATTTAATTCATTGTATGACCTTCATTTCTCCTTCCCGCCATTTTATATGACAACAGCCTCGCCATTTTGCTAAAAAATCGTTATTCGAAATTCATTTTCCCATATCAAAAGCATTTGGTTAGGCGGCAATCACTACCCGACATGCCAGGTCCGTATCAAATAGCATTGAGTAGTGCCCATAAGGATACTACGGGTTGTATTGGTGGCCATAGGGAAAGATTTATTTACGACAAAAATCGGACAAAGACGACGCAAATCCCAACATTATGACTGAAAGTACCCTTAATTTTATGCAATGGAGCTTGCTTCTTCACCTTATTGGATTACAATAAACAATAATACAGTATTTCATTAAATGCATAATCCCCTATGCTATTATAGGGCAACACGTATATGGCCCATAGGTTAGTACAGAGCCGAACCCTAGCCCTGCCTAATGGTAAATGGAGTCCACATTACACGGCCTTGGCTGCCATTTGGAACAAAAGGGAAAACTTTCTAACATCTCGTACACTCTTCCTAAGTATTTTACGTATCTCATAAAATTCCCACAATATGTATTTAAAAATAACTTTAATTTACGGTAATATAAATACTGTACGTTGCATAGTTTCAGAGAGAAAAATATTTTCTGTTATACTTATTCCGTTCTCTATGCTAAGCTTATGGCAGCCATTTCGATGACGGTTGTATAGGTGAATAGAACGCAGCAGATTTATATAATTTAGTTTCCACGTTTAAAAACACAGCAAAGGCACACACTTCACACAGAGAGCACAATATAATTTAATCTGTTGATATCATAATTTTCTTCTTCTGACACCATCACAGTAAGGAAATATAAAAATATTCTTACCTTAACAGAACTCGTACCACCAAAGGATAGCTGCTACGAATATCGCGACCCCACGCCACTTATGCGGTACATGGATGTAACATAGGGAAATCTTCTTGTTTTCTATTGGCTAAATTCAGATGGACCGCAAAAACTAGACCAATCAATGTGCTGGTTCTATTTAACGAAAAGACTCTTCTTTCAACCAATGACAACACAAGTTATGTAAAGCGCGGTAAATTTTTATCAAACGTCGTTCAGCAGACGAAAATTATTTCTTACTGGTATTAATGGAAGACGTCCAGGTTTCTGAGATAGTGACTTGTCTAGAAAACAGAACGTTTTGTTCTGAATATTCCTGAAATCGCCTATATCAGTATTTTCTATTTATTTGTCAGATAGTTTTAAAAGCTGAATATTTTTGTTGGTCTCATTAGTGGGCGTGGTTTATGTGAGTAGTATTTGAAATCAACCAATCACATTGTTAATGTATTGAGCTATGACAACAACAAAACTTTCGCCATTACTCGAGAAAGAAGTACCACGCAGAGGTGGATGGAGACGTGACAACTGGACGTAAGGTATAGCTGTAAAACGATCTTTATGAGTGAAGTGAACTGAAACAGTGTTATTTAGCATTATAAAACGCGTGAACTTGTCCAGAAATTCATCAAGACTCCTTCAGTTGGACTTGGTGAGGTTATGAGCTACGTAAAACCATAAAATGAAGTCTGTTCTTTGTAATACGTTAGTTAGAATTTCGTACTCTGTATAATAAATATGCTACACAGTAACTTTAATGGATATTTACGATCTTTTAGAATGTTTGCGTCAAGATGAATGGCTTCAGCACAGGTGAAGAAGATTCGCGGGGACCGCCAGATCAGATATGTTGTCTCGTAGATGAAGAAGAAAGGTGTCTTCGCCCTGCAGGCAACGCTTCATACAGTAAACGAATACAGAAAACTGTTACACAAAGAAGGCTAAAGCTACATCTTGATCATGCAGTAAGTGTAACATGAAGGTTATATCATGTAGTTAGAAAGATTATATTTTATTAATTGGTTTTCTCTTACTGTTTCTTTAGGCAAGGCATATCTACATCTGTGATTACCATAAAGATGTTATCCAGAAAGCTAGAACAAAACGGCGGAGGAAGGATTCTGAAGATGACTCGAATGAAACGGACACAGATTTACCTGAAGTGGATCTCTTCCAATTACAAGTTAACACACTGAGAAGGTACAAGAAACACTACAAAGTGTCAACAAAACCAGGGACCAATAAGGCTCAACTGGCAGATGTAAGTATTTACCTTTCTTTTAATACTGCTACAATATTAATTTCGTTCTTGAAAGTAATATTTTAATATTTTATCTTTGGATTATTGACTTATAAAGTGCCTCAGATAGCATCTTTTTTTTTTTTCCAGACGTTAATGAAACATTTCAAAACAATTCCAGTGGTTGAAAAGGAAGCTCTTACATTTTTTATCTACATGGTCAAGTCTAATAGTAATAAACTGGATCAGAAGAATGGTATTAACGCAGATACAACATAGTTTTTAAAGATCTTACACAGATACGTTGTTTTCTAATAAATGTGCAATTTAAAAAGAAGTTACGCATATAGGGATCTATTAAAGTGGTCTGGGATTAATTGAAAGGAAGAATGAAGAGCAATGTTGGTATACCGCAATGTTTGCTACAAGAACAAATTCTACGACAAAACAACAGACCTTTTAGTGGTGGCAGGATAGTTTGTATGATAATCTAGTCTATATGCAAGTATTTACTGGATCGAGGAAAGTGTGGTTTGTGTACAAAGAGCGTGTGAATTTTCAGCATACATTTACGCTATATTTTTATTTGACTGTAATTCATCTTGCTGGTATACTTTAACAAGATTTTAACACAATTATTTTAACTCTAATTTATTTGTATATAGTTGTTGAAGTGTTTTAATACCATATGGCAGCGTCAACACCAAGAAGCCTGATTGCAATAAGTTAATTTTATTGTAAGTGGCATTAAGTGACCGGTGACATATTCAGTCCTCAACATTAATTTATTACACGAAAGTGCGCAGTAATTCGATTTCGTACGTGTGATTAACTGAAGATTACCAAAAAAAAATTGGTAGATAATTTGGGCAGTTAAAATGTTGAGCATTTGTAGAGCTTTTCAAAGCCACGATGTTACAGGTTATGAACAGATTGTTGCATATGGTGCTCCAACGTGTCTTTTTAATATGACATAATAGAGGAGTGTTAGATTTTTAAGTGTAATATTGACAGGTGTTAAGTCATCATTCGTTGTTTATGCAGTGGTTTGTAAACGTTTAGTTTTCCTCGCTTTACTGAGAGTCGTGTTTAGTATATTAAGATAACGTTCTGTATTGTTTGAGTGGTAGAAAGATATTTTTCTAGGTTGACACGTTTAGTTTCACAAGATTTTACGACATTTTTAGTTATTTTTCCAGTAACCTTTTCAGTGCTCTTATAACACTGTAATGGATTAACGATTTCCATAATTCACATTATTTTAATAGGAACGTACTCTAAGGGACTGACAAATTGATGAGAAATAAGCAGAACTATAATAACAACACAGTAAGTAGGCTACTTGGTCAAATCTCGAACCCGAACGGTTCATAATCTCATTTAAGCGCCAGAATAAATTGTTTGAATTAGTATTCTTTCATCGAATTATGTACATTTCAGAGGATTCCTTAAAGTCTTACGCTTACAGCATCTAGATGCGAAAAATTAATTCACGTACTCTCGTCAAAATGCCGTGTAGTATAATTTGTAAGACAGTGCTAACAGTCCTCTCCATATAGCCTACAGTACTTTGATTGCTAACAGTTGAGATCATCTTGTTTCTGTAGAAATTCGTTTCGTACGTATGCAACATTATTCCGTCAGGTTTTCAATACGATGATTGTAACGTTGAAAATTAGGAGGAATCTTTATAGATCTATCCGATTGAAGATCATTTGCAAGAACCTACCTGGGAAAACTGTAAAGCTTCTGGTTTCGAAATTAAATCCAAGGTCGTGTGAATATTAAACTGACAATTTTACATAGAGAATAAACGAAATTTCGCATGGAGAAATGGTAGATACGTGTGAGGTCTGTTGTAAATATACATGATTAACATTTTGCTAGTTAGAAGGGTTTTAAAAGCGTTTAAGCACTAATGAACACTTAGTTTTAAATTTCATCCAAGATTCGAATCCTTCATTTTCTGTTTCGAATTTTCGCTAGTTTGTATTTGAGTGGTTACCATGCTTGCCATTAAACCCAAAGTTCGCTAGTTCAAACTTGGACTAAGAGAGAATACGCACGATAAAAAAAAAAAACTTCCGTTGAGGGAACCATTTGTTTTAGATTCACATCGCATAAGAATTGTTTCCCTTAATAAGAGTGTTAGGAACAAAATTTAGTGGTTGTTTCTCGTCCTTCAAAATTCAGAAAGTCCTCGTCCATATCTGTCGTGTTTGTTTCTACCTCTCTGTCATGGTGATGACTAATTTCTCCAGGTGTTTCATTGCTAGATACGCAATGAAGCAAGAGCCTGGATGACTATCTTGAAGCATCGGATACTAACCAGAAGTTTATATGGCTTGCAAATTGCATTTCAAATGTTTCTTTCTCAGAGATCTTCAAATGTTCCAACAATTGAACCAGTTGAGATTAGCTTATTGTATTGCTCCTTTGCATTGAAATCTTTGTGACTTGTTTAAATTAGTGCTTCATTTTCTGAACTGGGGCCAGGAAGTAGTTTTGAAATGTTTCATGATGTTGAAAAACATAATTCACATCCTACCATTCATAGAACCTGTTTCATTAAACATATTCACTAAATTTAGTATTGTTTTTCTGCAAGGAACTGGGTTGTCAGGACATTTACGTCCAAAGTTTCCCCTTGTTCTGCTACACAATTTCTTTTTCAAAATCTGTACACGTTCACGCACTGAATATTTAACCATTGCAGAAAACAACGTAATAAATTGCGGTTATTTCATCTGACTTACTGCGTGCCTTTTCAGCAGGATACCAAAGACAGACTGACACAGCTAATTTCGGGGGATTGAGCGTGATGGTCTATAACTGCATCTACGTGGTTCAATTTTCCATCCATGTACGCATGCAATGTGGAAAGAATCAATTTTAAAACACCCGTTCAATTAAGATGCATGAAGATTTTATGTCTACATGGTGCGCCGTTTTGAATGTCATCTTCACTACGTATATATATTAATTATTAATAATTGTCAAGGTAATTATGGAGCTCGAACAACAGTGGAATGATCTGTAGGAGGGGGAATGTAGCACGTCAATATCTTCACTTGAATTCAGAAATAATTCCTTCGGTAAACGTAGCTTATCTTGCTTATGTCAGTTAAGAATGCTTTGTGTTAAATTAATGGGGAGAGAACATAATGCTCTATCTATTCTTAACATTGAATGAGTAATGTTGGGATCATTGCAATATGACGATCTAATAAATTAATTTGCTAGTTAAAGGACACGACGTCAAAAATTCGTAATTCATATATTTAGATTATAGCGTATTATTTTAAACTAGTATAACAGACCTAGTAATATACAGAGTCATTCCCTTGCTAGAGGCATCAAACTTTTATCAATAAAATTTCTATTTATTTGTACAGGTTAGCCAAGCAAATTTGTATAATGTAAAAGCACCAGTCTTTGACACTTTAGTGATGAAATTTCTTTATTTTGCGTATAGTTATAAAACGAAATAATTAAATTAAACAGTATCATTACACACTAATTGTTTCAGGCTTTATGAGTGCCATATGGTAGTTTTAATTATTAATAGTCTTTATTAATGAAGCAATAATTTTTTTTTGTAACACATGTTTATTGTACCAGTCATAGACACTCAAGATTTTAGCATGTACCAGTCTTTGACAGTGTCCATGTACCAGTCATTGACATTTATGTTAAATCACTTTATAATATATTAAACTTAGAAGAAGGTGATATAATGATAAAATGTTAATTAACAGAATTGTTTAACACTTAATTTTGTACTTTATACCTTCGTTGTTGACTGACTTCACTTTCATTCAAGGTGCAAATTGAAAAATAAACATATGGAAATGCGCCAATAGACAGTCAGTATGAAAAATCAATAATAAACAACTACAATAATCATCAACTTAACACAAACAAAAATATAAATATTTCTACACACATTCTTTCTTTTTATAGTCATAGGATAAACATGAAAATATGAAGACCTATTACTGAGGGGCTGGCTGACATTAGACATAGTTACCCTACACTGAAATACATACATAAAACTTGTGTTTAGGCTTTTTCGAAAATGTTCACAGGCTTAGAAAATTCATATTTTAATCTTGCTCCAGTGCGCAAGAGAATTGGTGAAGGTAGTTTTCCAATGACCGATGTCATTTTTACTACAGACACATCTTCTTCATCCATCTTAAAGATTCTTTTGTCATCGCTGATACATTTCATTGACATTACTTCCACTTCATTGTCATTGGGATATATCTCCTGCACCACACATGCATATCGATACACAGTAGAATTCCGTTTGCCACCACAAAATTTGACCAATACATAATCGCCAACATTAGGTTTCTTGCAGGTTATAATGTCACATGTTTCTTCCTCCGACTCTTCTACTAGTTCAATATCATCTAAGCTGTCCTCACTCTCAATCCACTCTTCTGAACTTTATGAACTGCTGGGCTCAAATTTTGCTTTCTTCAATGATTTCACCTTTAGTTCCCTCTTTTCTAATCTTGCTTTCGACCTTTCTTCCTTCTCTAGCTGTTTCCTTACTTTCTCTTCTTCTTTCTTCATGTGATATTTCTGCCAAGCCTCAGAAGTTACTACAGAAGGTATTTTTTCCTTATTCTTTCGTTTTTTAGTGGTTGTTGGCTGAGGCCAAAACAATACCTTTTTAAATGGTGAAGGAACATTTGACATCAGGGTAGGTTGTTTTGAGGATGTAGGTCTACTTGGTGGTGTCATGGGAACAGCCAAATCAGACTGTTGGATGAGGACTTACAGATACATTTGATGAGGAAGATTTGTGAGGCGTGGTGTTTGTGAACTTACTTGGTGAAGACGGCAATGATTCAGATTCATTTTGTTGTGTTATGACCTGACTGTTTGATTGTCACTGTCTAATTGTTGTGTCATAGTTTTCCAGAGTAGGAAAAGTGAAGTATCTTCAATACGTCCAGTCCAATCATGTTTGTCATAACTGTTTCTGAACTCAGCCATTTTATCTTCGGGTATGTTACTTTCCAAAAATGACAGCCAATCTTTTAGATTAAATTCACTTCTGCAGGTAACTGATGAAACTACAGGCACTGAAACTTCACAATCTTTGGGTGCAATTTTGTTGAAATTTACATTTGCAACACTAAAAGGACAGAGCCCACAACTTTTGAAGCCATTCTGAATGGATTGCTTGGTAATGCATTGTAATGCTTCAGACATGACAGGTCCAAAATTTTCTTTCTTTAGTTTATTTCCGGAATTTGCTAGACGCCATTTCTTAACAGATACCTTCCATTTCTTTTTCAGTGGGCCAAATACTGCTACGTCCATTGGCTGCAGTAAATGTGTCGAATTTGGAAATAGTGCAATTAATTCAGTTCCATTCTCAGAACAAAACTGAGACAAATTGAGTGTCATATGAGACACATGGCCATCAATGAAAAATATTATGGGTCTCTGGATTTCTTCCTGAATTAACCATGGATAGAAGACATTAGTCATATATTCATAGAAAGTAGGACCACACATCCATCCACTTTCAGATCGTCCAATCCCCCACGTTGTAGGTATACTATTTGCTATTAAGCTGGGTATTCTGGCATATGAAAAGATTACCATAGGAGGAGCAAGCTTGCCAGCAGCATTAGCAGTCATGAGAACTGTAAGATTTTCTTTCTCATCATTCCCAATACTGTAGACAACTTTACTCCCTTTTTTCGTAATCACTTTTTCCCCTGTAGGCTGCAGGAAAAATGCACTTTCATCTGCATTAAATACCCTATTTGGATCATTTGTAATGTCCAAGATGCTTTTGTCCCTAAGATATTTATGAACTTCTGAAAACCAATTGCGAACTTGTTCTTCTGTCACATTTGCTCTAGCAGTCGTCAAATTTTGTGCCACACGCTCACTTAATTCAGGATGTCTTTTTAAAAATGATGTGTACCATTTCCTGCCTGGCCTTCCATCGGTGAATGGATTTGCTCTTTTCATTTGTTTCAAAATTTGTTCAACACTATCCAACAAAAGTTCTTTTGTTACTGGATACTGTACACATGCTGTTGACAAAAGCCACTGGACTAAAATCTTCTCCTCATCATCACTCAAAACAGTGGCAGGTCCAAATCTACAAACTTTTGGACTCTTCCCGCTCGTTTTATAATATAGTGTAACCCTAGACACACCAAACTTTTTGGCTGCAGTAGCTGTAGGTATGCCTTCCTCCACAGCTTCTATGGCCTTAGCCATTTGATCAGAGGTATAGTTTCGCTTACAAGCCATACCTGAAACATGATGTTCCAAATATTGACAGTTGGTGTTCCAGTGATTGATACCATGTCGAAGATTGGTAAAATTGGTTGTATAGTAATATTTTCAAGATACACGTCCAAAACATTTTCATTCTGTTCAATTTAGGAATAATTAATGACAATCAAGCTAATAATCTTTGTACCAATCATTGACAGGGGTGTGTCTAAAACTGGTACATCACATAATTTAATGTACCAATAATTGACACCACTACCATAAATCATTGATTTAGGTTAGGATTAAGTTTGACCAAACATATCCATTCCTTTATCATCATAAGTCAGCCCTTCATAATAATATTTATCAATTAAAATATATAATTGTTGTTAATAACATACAAAATAATATCTTACCTTAAAGGTTGTAGCAAGGAAAATTAGGAAAATCTTACGAACTTATGCTGCAACAATTTCGCAAAAATTTTCCCGCCAAACCAATTGAGAGTTGAGCTTGAACTGTTTACCATTACTGCCACATGAACTAAACTTAATTTACCCATATTCACAGAGGAGAAAATAAAAATAATTTCTCTTAATATTTCGTGAAGTTTACGTAAGTGTCAATGACTGGGTCACAGTCAAAGACTGGTGCTTTTACCTTACTTGTTTATTATTTTTTTATTTTAATAGGTTATTTTACGACGCTTTATCAACAGCTTTGGTTATTTAGCGTCTGAATGAGATGGTGATAATGCCGGTGAAATGAGTCCGGGGTCCAACACCCACCATAAGTTACCCAGCATTTGCTCATATTGGGTTGAGGGAAAACCCCGGAATAAACCTCAACCAGGTAACTTGTCCTGACCGGGAATCGAACCCAGACCACCTGGTTTCACGGCTAGACGTACTAACCGTTACTCCACAGGCGTGGACTGTATACTTGTAAATTGAATTGTATAAAATACGATCTCTCTCCTCATAACAAGTTTTGACTCTTCCTGTGACCTTGAATAATTCTGGATTCATAGCGGTAGCAGCAGTTGTACCTGTACTGTTACGCTATAAACACATAGTGATGAATTCATGAAGTGGCGGGTGGAGTGTTTCCCTCCCCACCTCCGGAGATTTTTTTATATAAAGCTAAAAATATAATTTATACGATACTAAAATATACAATATATTCCAATTTGATACGACTTTTCAATAACTAACTTATGTAGATTTTCGGGTAGTTGGTTCCTTGAAGGTTGGTTTTCTGCAGGTCAACATCTTGATTGATTGAAATATAAACCGTCTAAATTTTCAGGCTTGATTGTTACAGTTTATAAGTCAGTTATGCGTTTTTTCATTGGCGTAATTTTCAGTGTTAGTTTTGTTTAGTAAATACTATGGCATTTGAAAAGTAATGGCAACATAGTTACTGTTTCACACTAAATTTATTTAGGTTACTTTTGACATTACCTACTTCAAATACAGGGTGTTTCCGAGGTGGTGTTACAAACTTTCAGGGATGATGGCGAAGGGCACATGCATCAATTTGAGATAAGGGACCATGGTCTGGAAATGACTGAGTCGAAAGTTATAAGCAAAAATAGTTGTGTAGAAATGGAATTGTAATTTGGCACCACTTGCCCTCCTTCCCTTAACCTTTGGAACAGTCGTGGAAAGATGGTATGGGCGGGATGTCTCCTACGTGGGTACTTGACCCGGTACAATCTATGAGCTTGTCTACTGTTCCCATTGGCTCATCCGTATTCGAAAATCAGGTCTGCATATTCCACTCTCGTGTACTCCTCCATTTCACTAGAACTGATTGACTAGACACTGCAGCTTGTACACATACACTGCTGTCTACAGACGTGCATATCAGGACCGACCATGTCCATTACGCTATCTGCATTGCTTTAATTTAGTTTCCTGTCCCCATCCCTCAGACAGCGCATTGAACGGAATACTGTAAGTAGACAATGTAAACAACATCAGATGAATACAGTATGTGTATATGTAAAATTATTTCATTTTCACACAACTATTTTTGCTTGTAACTTTTGACTCTATCATTTCCGGACCAGGGTTCCTTATCTCAAATTGATACATGAGCCCTTCGCCGCCATCTCTGAAAGTTTGTAACACCACCTCGGAAACACCCTGTATATGTAGTCTCCTGCCATGTCAACAATATGTTGCCAAATTCTTGCATCTACAGCAGCATTTCTGGATATCTCTCTCACTGATCAATCTAAAGCTGTTTGGATGTTAACTCTTGATGGAAAGCAAATGCCTCGCTTTCACCCAACTTGCAGTAGTTCAGTATGGTAGGATTTCTTTCCCATAGGCTTCTTGTAATGCCCTAAACTCCCTAAAGCACTGAGTTGCATGTTTTTCTCTTGCAACTTGGATTTTTATGAAGCATCAAAACCCACTCTCAACTCTGTTCCTTTTATTGTTAACTGTATAAATATGAATCATTTTATTTATGAACAATTAGAGATGGAACCTGCTTTCTTTTTTATTTTATATTGCTTCAACTCTATAATATGTTTGCTATGTTGTATAAATTGGCAGTGCTTTCCTTGTCCGAAATTATGGAGAAGGCATTTTGACATTTGTATTTCCATTTAACGTGATTTTGTTAGCAATCATGTAGAGACAGCTGTGATACATTCTGAAGGAGACCTACGAAATTGTGGTGGTAATTTACTTAATTCATATAATTAAAAAAAATCAATCATGAAGCCAATGTTCCTGACATGAGGACTATTAGAAACTGTGATAGGAATTTCATTATTCAATTTTGTCTCTTTTTCTTCTTTCCGTAAGTTTTTTTCTCATCAGCATCTTCAAAGTTCTGAACCATAGATGCAGCCATTTCGAGTTTAGTTTCAATTTTATTGTAGATTTATTTGACTTGAAGTATGGAATAACTGCAGCATAAATTTTATGGTCTTTTGTTTGTAAGACAATTATTGTAGTTTTTTTTTAAGCATTTCTTTTATTAAAATTTGCTACAGCCTTCAATGACTTTAAGCTGTAAGGAGGAAATAAGTGACAATCGTACAAATGAGATGTGATGTTCCGTATTTGTAATTGTATTGTTAAGGAACTGAACACATTTACCGGTGACTGTTACTGTGATTGTTCAGCTTTTGTACTGATCTTAACTTGGAATATGAATGACATTGTATAAATCTGGAGTTGAATAGTCTTGGATCAGATTATTTCATAATATGAAGTTAAAGTCAGTTCATCAGTGCTGTTTCTAAAAAAAATCGTATTATTTTAGTGTAAACACGAATTGTACATACAGAATTGTCATTGCATAAGTTTTTTACAGCAAATTATAATTAATGTAATATATCAGAAATATATTTCATCTCTATGTGTGATCTGGTGCTGAAAGGGGAATGTCAGAATGTTTTTTGCAATTTAATTTCCATTCATTATTTCCTTCTTGCAGCCTCTGTCAGAAATAATGCTAATACCACAGTTGTGCTGAAGGATATAGGGTTTGACGCTCAAGAATCACACACAAACAGGGCTGCAAAAATGTAATCACCAAGGCCACTTTTATCATAGACAAAATTAGAGCGAACTTTTAGTGTCGTTCTAATTGTATTAAAAATAAACACTGCCATGGCCAAGTAATTTCTTTTTATAATGTCTTAGATTTGTTTCCTCAGAATGTTGTGTACAAACATACATAAAAAGTTAAAACTTGAAAGTAGGTTTTTTTCGAAGATTCACCATTTGACATTCTCTTATCAGTAATAACTAAGTCACAATAATTATAATGGCGGTGGGCTTAACATTGCATTATCCAGTTTTAAAGATATTTACTTACTGCATAAAATGTATATTTACTTCAAAACTGATTTGAAGAGATTTGTTTTATTTAGTACTTCTTAGTTGTGTTCATATATATAAAAAATACCTATATGTATATATAGAGAGAGAGAGATTTATACATATATTGTAATTGTGTAGTAAATGTATCAGGAATTGGTATAGTGGACTTCAGAGTTGATGAAAATGTTTATAAGATTTTACAAGAGGAATTCCTACTGTTCCCAGTTTTAAGTTTAAATAAATACTAGAATTAATAAATTCCAAGAAATTACTATAACTTCGTGAGTAGATGTAGAGTATTGGAAGTACTTGAGATTGGATCCCAGTTGCAGGTGAGGCCTTTCCTCCTATTCCATATTTCTATGATTACAACTAGTCCATGAAATTCCTGAAGGGCAAGGGCCTCGTGCCTAGCTGTTAGCAATCCAGAGTAGCCACTTCAAGAAAGATGGTCATGCTTTTCTCTGCTTCCTTTTCACCAGTCCTGTCGATCCTTTGACTTGGATGACCAGTTACTACCAAAGTGGACCTTTAGATCTTCTACCCATTGTTTTCTCTGTTGTCTTACTTTCCTGTAGCTGGTTCTGGGGTCCCAAGCTGCTGTTAATGGTTTTAGTCAATTCTCACAACATGGCCTGCTCATCTTCTTTTAATGTAGCTACTTAACTATCATTATGACATCTTTAAAAACTATTTTTATAATAGCTCTAGTTAATGCAATCTTCCATCAGTTAAGCATATCAATAATTCTTCTCCTATCAAGAATTTGTTTAGGCCTATATAAATATTGGTTTTGGGGAACAATAAAGATGAGATCTTTCTCCACTGTGACAATAGGTTGCTCCTTTTTGGTTCATAAGGCCAACGTCAATTATCTCCTGGCTTAGTTGCCTCATGAGATGCCTTATGGTGTCACGTGTAAGGTTCAGACGGTTGACTAAACAACACGATCAATATTTTTGTCGCCCTCGGTAGCGTAGTTGGTATAGTGCTGGCCTTCTAAGCTCGAGGTTGCGGGCTCGATCCCAGCTGAGGTCGATGGCATTTAAGTGTGTTTAAATGCGACAGGCTCATGTCAGTAGATTTACTGGTAAGTAAAAGAACTCCTGCGGGACAAAATTCTGGCACACTGGCAATGCTGATATATCCTCTGCAGTTGCGAGCGTCGTTAAATAAACCATAATTTCAATATTTTTCATTAATGATATTCTCTTTTTTTCCTTTCTGTAAAATTTTAAAAGATTATTCTTTATTTACGATTTACAAGACCAATATTTTTTTGTTTGTGAATTAGTTTCTTTTGTTTAAAAGTCCAGAATTTTTTCCTTGGCTTGCAAGAAATTGATATACCTATTTAGTATAAATTTTATATATATATACATACACACACACACACTATTTTTTCTAAGGTTATAAGCTATTCCTTATTTTTATTTACAAGAATACTTTTATTACATTAAAAACTTTGATAACTATTTGTTTTTATCTTGTTCCCTTATGTTTGGTATTAGATTATTTAAAAAAAAAAAACTATCATGTTCTCTACCTCTTCCCCCTTTCCTGCCCTATGCAATAGGCAAATAAAGTAGAACTTTGTCTTCCTACACCTTACCTTCACAGCACATCTAAAATATATGATAATACAGGGCTTTTGTTGTATGTGCTGACCATTGGCATGATGTTTTTTCTCAACAGCTGGGCTTGTCGCAGCCAACCGCACTCGTACATTAACCCCACTACTTAAAAAGTGTATACACTCGTATTTTATGGCAGATGATGGAAATGTCCTCTGCTAAACAGGCATTGTATTGGGAACACACATTCTGAATGACACAATTAAGTTTGGCCACTATAATGTTTCTGAGTTCATATGTTCTACCAGTATATCCACAATTTAACTTCACAGTAATTAAAATGCTCAGTTTAAGAACGATGAAGAGTCGACAAACTGTGTGGCTTTTTTCATCAGTGACTGGAGATTTAATCGATTCACAACTCGTTTTCTTTTCAAATGAGGCGTGGTTCCACTTGACTGGTCATGTACACAATCAAAACTCTCTCTATTGGTATTCTAAAAATCCACATCGTATACAAGAAATCCCTCTTCACGATAGGAAAATTGGAGTTTGGTGTGATTTTAGCGCAAGACAATCAGATTTTTTACTAGTAGAACACATTTTGTCCACTCTTCATTGTTCTGGTTGGTTGGTTGCTAATGCATGGCTTGTTGGAGAACTTCCATTAGCCATCTTGCATCCCAGTAGCATGAAGTTAATTCTAATGTATTCCCAAGGGCATTGCACTGTTGGAGGTGACTTCTGTCCATTACAGAATTTGATTCATTTCAGAGCACACAATTTGGAGAGCTATATATATTGTAACTTTTATTCTTACTTTAGCCACCACACACCCATCAGCAATGTGACTTTAATTCTTAATAATTCACCTTACAACAATGGGTACTCCACTGAACACAACAACATAATAGTCGTTATTGCACTCCACATGACAATAAACGTGTATTATTGAGAAGAACAACAATGTACTCCTAATTTCAACTACTGTTCACAAAGCACAATGTGCAGAGCAAAACTGTCCGTTCGCCTTGGCTAGTTCTTCTAGCTCACTGTTCAAGTTCACTGCACATCAAACTGAAAACTATCGGATAGGCTGCGCTCGCCTGGACGCTGCCATGGTTACATACCCACTCAAGTTCACTGCACGTCGAACTCAGGACCTCCGGATACATTGCACTCGCCTGGATACTGCCACAGTTACGGACTCACTCAAGTGCACTGCACGTCGAACTCAGGCCCTCCAGATACATTGCCGCTGTCCAAGACAACACTTGACTAACTAATTCCGCCAAAGACTGCTCATGCTTTTATTACTAAACCATAACATCTCGAATCTTCGATTCGCGTGGCTTTCCGAATCTTCGAGAGGAATACGGTTCTACTTTCCCCTGCTCTCTCTGCTTCATGCCGTACCATAGTTTTCTTTTCCTTCGCTCTGTGCCACACTACAGTGCCTACCGAAGCTCGAGTTCCGTCTCCCCATGCCTTCCTTCTCGCTGGATGCGTGCGCACACTCCCGACGCGACCAGAATATTCCAAATGGCGCCACAAAACATATATAGTCGGTGTAGATGGGCAGCCAAGCAATCATGCCCTTTGTACAGTCTGAAGAGGGTGATGGCTTTTATTCAAGGAGCATCAGGAATCAACCATTTATCTTCCAGTATACAGTTCAACTGTTTAATTGCACTTTTGCAGAATTTGTTCTTGCATATTCTGTTTAACTCTTTTTTTTTTTTCTTTCTATAATTAATATTGCTGAATGGAATCATGTGTTATGGTTAGCCCTTTTACTCTTCATTGTTCTTCAATTGGGCATTTTAATTATTGTGAAGTTAAATATCGACCAGTAGAACAAATGAAATCGAAACATTACAGTGGCCGAACTTAATCACGTCAATCAGAATGGTCTTTCCGATACAACATCTCTTTAGCGACTTCTGTAAGATATGATTTTATACACATTTTAAGTGGCAGGGTTAACCTACAAGTATGGCCGGCTGTGACATGTCCAGCCTTCAAGAAGCAAAACATTGTGCCAGAAGTCAGTATATATAATAGAAGCCCTGTAATACTGTAGGCCTACCTAAAGTAATTTGAAATTGTATATGTAAAACTTTCGCATTTAAGAAGGAAATTATTCCACTTTCTAACAAACTTGGTTTCTTTTCCAGATGGGAAAAAATTCAGTGATATGTTGCATAACATTCTGCAGTTATCTTTCACTTGGAGATCAGAGTGGAGGTATTTTAGGTGTTTTGTTTGAATTAATAAAAATTAGATTTGATACAAGTAATCAGTAGAATCCTCTTGAACAAATGAGGCTTGCATTTTGTGTCGCATGGTCTCATGTCATGTAAAAAAATTGGATATTTGTAGTTGGTAAAAAGGGCGGTCAGAGCGTGGTGCCGACCACACCACCTCATTCTAGTGCCGAGGTCATGGAAAGCATGTGGCTCTACCTCCATGCCACCCAAGTGCCTTCATGGCATGTTACGGGGATACCTTTACCTTTTTAGAGAAATATATTTTGATTTTCTAAGGATTTAAAGAAGACTCATTCCTCCTCTTATAACCCCCACTTTGTGAAAAGTAAACAGGAAAAGTATTAGGGTAGTTTTGAAATTCGGTGCATGTCCTTTTATCATCAGGAGCAGAATTCGAATCCAGGTTATCCTGTGGCATTTGTGTCGAAATGAGTTTGAACAAGTTTCATCAGAGTATTTCACTTTTTCTCTCAACTACTCCACCATTACTTCATTATCGTTAAGGCCTATACTAGCCGATAAGACTTCTCACTAAAGGGCGTCTAGATACAATCCCAGGATGATCCTGAGAGCCACTGCATAGTTCAAGAAGTAGACACATTTATCTGCCCATGATTATCTAGTCGGGTTTTATTCCAAGGCTTTCCCCAGCTCTGAGACTGTCAGGTAATTACATAGCAAATCCTCAGCCTCATCTTGTCAAATTCCACCTTGCTATCACCAATTTCATCTATGCTAAATAACCTAATAGTTGATACAGCATCATTAGGGGCACTCTTTTTCTCATAAACGATAAACATTGCAAAAAATATATTCAAGCAATTTGAATGTATCTTCACAAATCATATGATTGTTATTAGTAAAATATTGACATTAATTTCGTCAATTACAGGGAAATGTTCAATTTGAAGCAAAATTGACTCATTTTGCGAAAAGTGCAAAATACTAGTTATAAGTTTCAAATTTTGTTCCAAGTTGACATGTGTGAAGTGGGGGGAAAAAAAGATTTTTCAGCCTGATAAAAATATAAATAGTTAACAGAACATGAGATTCTTAGTTCCAGGAAATACCGGTGGGTGAAATCAGCCTTTACTGTAGTCAGAGCTGGCTTTGAACTGATTGGACCATTTTATCCCAATTGGGCCCTGTATGTGAGCATAATAATTTATATGGATTGTGTGCAATTTTCAAGACCTGTCCAAGGATACTACAAGAAAATGTACAGCAGATCTGAAAGTGGCATTGACAGACGTCAAGCTAGAACAGAAAAAAAAAACGAGTAAAGATATAGATGACTATATGTTTTGTGAAGATATGGAGGCACTAAAGCCAGTTTTTCCAGCAGAGATTAAAATTCCCATGATAATGCTTGAGTTCCTTGTTTGCAACATTAGGTTTACTGCATTTTCAAATTTGTTCATTACCCTTCGGATTTTCCTTACACTCCCAGTGACTGTGGCATTAGTGGAAAAGGGCTTTTCCAAACTTAAATTAATCAAAAACTATTTGAGAACAAAGAAAGGGACCAGAAACCAGCAAAGATTTCTTTCTGAGATTTCATATTATATATTAACAAAATTAGTAATAAATAAAAATAGGAGGAGTGGGGAGAGTTCCGGAGTAGAGATAAGGGTGACCAGTCAGCAAAGGAATACAGTACAGCTTAATTGTACTGGATGTATGAATTAGTGCATCCTTGAATATTACCTTCTTCATAATTTATGAAGATATACGAAGAGAATAGAAATACAGAAGATTATGCCTATTACTTAGATTTTAAATATAATCTAATGCACATATGATATTCTCGAAGAAACAAAGCATAAAAAATATAATTTGATAAAAGAAAAGGTAGTGGATTTTAAAATAACGTGCTTTAAAATGCCTACTTTAGCAACTGACATAACTCATCTTTTTCTAAATTAAGAATGTAAGAGTATACTAGTGCTATAGCAGTAAAGCACGAATGACCCATTGTGCACCCCATGAATTGAAATCAAACAGAAGACCGCAGTGTCATACCAGCTTTGCAATGCTACTGGATTTAATTTCCTGAATTTCCTCGGGTAATAGCATGTTGTCGGCTTAGAGTGTAAACCTGCTAACCACCAAAAAGAAAATTTTATAAGGGAAGTAAAAAACCGAGTTTAAATTGACTCTGAAACTTTAGCACCAAATTCAAAGTACAGGTGGTATTTGGTTTAGTTTTTTGCTTCCCTTGTAAAATTTTCCTTTTGGTGGTTAACAGCTTTATACTCCAAGCCGACGATGTGTTTCCCAAGATAATGATGCCTGATCTGACAATCCAGCAAAATGTGAAGTGATGACTCAATCTCTATCCCACATTTTCTACAAGTTGGGTTATCACTGAGGCCCAGCATAATATTATGTAGAGTCCATACCTGTGGAGTAATGGTCAGCGCGTCTGGCTGCGAAACCAGGTGGCCCGGGTTCGAATCCCGGTCGGGGCAAGTTACCTGGTTGAGGTTTTTCCGGGGTTTTCCCTCAACCCAATACGAGTAAATGCTGGGTAACTTTCGGTGCTGGACCCCGGACTCATTTCACCGGCATTATCACCTTCATATCATTCAGACACTAAATAACCTAGATGTTGATACAGCGTCGTAAAATAAAAAATATTATGTAGATGATTATTCAGATGGCATTGTCTGGTCAAATGTCAGGTTACCCATCTTAAAATTCTTCTTTCCAAAGCCAGGAGTTGTTGAGTCAGGTTTTGGAAAGTTAGCCTGTCTCATGGCTGGTGTAGATCTCCAGGCTCCTAGTAAATCTTTCATCAGGTTTTCCTTTAGAGCCTGTTTGATTATACATTCAGAGTTGTCATAGGTTCTGGGCCATAGCATAGTAGTGTTCGAAGTTCCAAGCTTGACATACCTCAGTCAGTAGGCTTGTTTGCCTGCGGATCTGGAGCTGCAGGCCTACTTGGAAGTGGATTCGATTCCCTTTTGGGCTGAGTAGCTACCTGTTTTTGTTTTATCCGAGGTTTTCTCCAATTAAGATGAATGTTAGGTAATCCCATGGCAAATTCTCGGCCTAGACTCGCTACCACCAATTCCATGAATGCTGAATAACCTAGTAGTTTGATTTATTTTTTTATTTTAGTAGGTTATTTTACAATGCTTTATCAACATCTTAGGTTATTTAGCGTCTGAATGGGGTGAAGGTGATAATGCCGGTGAAATGAGTCCGGGGTCCAGCACCGAAAGTTACCCAGCATTTGCTCATATTGGGTTGAGGGAAAACCCTGGAAAAAATCTCAACCAAGTAACTTGCCCCAACTGGGAAATCGAACCCGGTCCACCTGGTTTCGTGGCCAGATGCGCTAAACGTTACTCCACAGGTGTGGACTAGTAGTTTGATACAGCGTAGTGAAATAACAAACTAAAATAAATAAATGTCGACTTTGTTTAGCCAGTCTGCAAAAATATACTTTGTACAGAGTGGTTCTTAATGTGCACAGATTCCTTATCTAAAACAGTCAGTAATACTCTGTCAACATTTGGGGTTCAGATATACTTTTCCGAAAAATTTATATTTAATTTTGAGCAATATGGCAACATGATGTACTAAAATCAGAACATGAGTTGAGACTCTGAACACTAGGGCATTAGCTAGGTGAGCTCAGTGTTGGGCAATTGTGTGCACGTGAATTGAAAATTAAATTATGGTTTATTTAACAGTGCTTGCAACTGCCGAGGTTATATCAGCATTGCCGATGTGCCGGAATTTTGTCCCCAGGAGTTCTTTTACATGCCACTAAATCTAGTGGCATGAGCCTGTCGCATTTAAGCACACTTAAATATCATTGAACCTGCAATCTCGGACACAGAAGGCCAGCGCTATACCAACTGCGCCACTCAGGGTGACCACATGAATTGAAAGTTGAATTAAAATGAGTTCGAAACCAGGATCATTAATACTATTTGATGATTATTTGTTATTTAAATTTAAAATTTACTTACACTATATAATTTGTGGTCTAACATTTTATTGTTTTGTTTTGTTTTTTTTTTTTTTTTTTTTTTCATCTTAAATATGTTCATGTTCTTCTTCAATTTTGAATGTCACAAAAACTTTGGACACTGAAAACGAAAGTTAAAAGAAATTATTATTTTTTTTTAATAAGATACATCAAATGAAATGTAAGAATTTTAATATTCAATAGTAAGTTTCCAACTGTGGGTTACATTTACCTCAATTTTTTTTTTTTTATCATATGGAAGAAAGTGTGATCTGTATATTGCTTAGTAGTGCCATTAACTTAAATATCCAAAGAAACCTTTCTTAATGTTTCACAGCACTTTTTTTTTCAGTTTCGTTTGCCCTCTTGTTCTTTTTTTTAAATAATGCCATATGTAGCCGACTTTGGCGTATAAATATCTTGGAACTCACCATTGTTTTTTTTATTTTATTGGGTTATTTTACGACGCTGTATCAACATCTAGGTTATTTAACGTCTGAATGATATGAAGGTGATAATGCCAGTGAAAATGAGTCCGGAGTCCAGCACCGAAAGTTACCCAGCATTTGCTCGTATTGGGTTGAGGGAAAACCCCAGAAAAAACCTCAACCAGGTAACTTGCCCCGACCGGGATTCGAACCCGGGCCACCTGGTTTCGTGGCCAGATGCGCTGACCGTTACTCCACAGGTGTGGACTCACCATTGTTGAAATTATAAATGTATACCAGTCCTTTTTATCTGGCTTATAAAAGTAAATATTTAATAACATAATTGCGCTATTTTTCAACAGTTCAAAATTAAATGACTGATGAACATTAATTTTGGACTATAGTTTTAGAAGAAAATTTTTATGTATCTTGGTTTTGAACTTCAGCTTTAAATTCTTAAATGCGCAAGATTTCCATAAACCAAGCTTACAGTAAGATTATTTAGTCCTGACAGTTGCCGGCAATATGCGCCTGGGTCAGGAGAGTCTATTTAGTTACGTCAAGGGGTGTTTGAATTAGTCACTTGCTTACCTTCATAGCGATCGGATGCCATGCGTGCGGTAGAGCAGTATGTTTCTAGTACAGTTAAGCTGTATTGCATTCCTTTACCGACCGCTCACCCTTATCTCTACTCTGGAGCTCTTCCCACTACTCCTATTACTTCCCCTCTTTCACATCGCCGAGCTTTCAGGACTAAATAATCGGTCTGCACCTAACTTCTGCTTGATGTCTGAAGTCACATTTTCTAGCAATTTCATTATTCAGTGTTGCAAAATCACTCTAAATGAAATGCTCTTTCTTCCTTCAGAAAAGTAAGCTTCATATCCAACATTAACAAGAACATTTTTTTACTCACTTTTGAACAAGGAATAATGTATTGTTCCAATGCGCGAATTATGGACTATTCTGTCTACTTTTTTCTGGTGATTATGATTAATTCTTTTTCAATGTTGGAGCATCCATTAAGTCAGATTCTGTTCAATCTCTATGGTAGGATAACACTAGTATGGAAGTAGACATGATGGATGAAGATGGTGATAATGATGGCGAAATTAAAGTGGGTTCCAGCGCCAAAAGTTATTCAGCATTTTATCTCAGTAGGGTTCCCCCAGTCGAATTATGTATGTAATTGAGCATATATAATTAACTTTTTTTTAGGTGGCGTAAGAAAATGTGTGCCTTTCAATAATATATTATATAACAGAATACAGTAGTTCAAATAACTTCCCATTTGGAAATAATTACGTAATTGAAGAGGTAGAATCCAAAGTAGTCCTTTTTTTAAGATTTTAACTTGCTTTATTCACGTTTTAATTTATCCTTTTCAAGCCTATATATAACTGTGTAAGTTTATTTAAGAGACTTACCTAAGTCTTGACTTAGGTCTGCTTGAAAAAACATATGCAGAAATTAAGGGCGTCAAATTTATTTTATCATTTTTTGTCATTTTTCTCAAACTTGTCATTTGGACTTACGCCAGTTTGGTATCCACCTCTTCAAATTATGTTTTTCTCAGAGTGAGATATTTGAAAGATTTCTGTTTTTTTTTTCCGCCCTCCTTGATTCCTTTTTTTTTTTCAAACTCCCCATCCCCTTATTTATGTCTTTACTACTGCCTATACCTGTAGCTATAGAGAAAATGTAAATTGGTGCAATTGCATTCCTTCCTACTTCGGTAACTTTACGCGTCTTTCCACTTAGAATAAATAACAATCCCCTAGCTGTGTATAGTTAATGTACTTATGCAGTAAGTGGGAAATTTTATAAAATACAGTTATGGCATTATTGAAATCTTTAGAAAATTTATAAATTGATTTTCGAAGCTGGATAATGTTTTTTTTTTTTTTTTTAATACTAAGCGTATTATTAAGCGAGATATTTGGGTGAAAAATTTAAACTTAAGACTTTTAAGAAATCTATTATACAAGGTGTCTTTCTTAGCCTGGAACTAACTCCACTATGCATGTACACAGCGAAACTAGGTGTGGTTCATTGCATAGGATTGGCTGCTGGTTGCTGGCTTGAGATTTTATATGTTAAAGACATATATTATATTGTAGAACAAACGAGTTTTTATATACAGTACCTTGTAAAGCATGTATAGTGGAGAAGACAAGGGAAATTGGATAGAAAATATTCATATTTCACAATAATACACTCTGCCTTTGGTTTTGTAGCTGTATAAAGGTTGAGTAGTTACAAGCTGTTATACACCTTGTATTTTTATTTGGCTGAATGTATGGAAATGGTAACGTATTTAAAAAAAAAAAAACTTTTAAAATACTTGAGATAATTTCGCATTTTTTTTCTCTTGAAAACTAATCTGTAAAGTATATCAGCAAGAATTGTAGAAAGTACAGGTTAAGCAATAGAACCTCTAAGTTTTTCTAAAGAATCTCAAACTGATATTGAAGAATTATTACATGCTTCTATTATAATGTGACAGAATTAATAGAATTTTATTTATTAATGCATTTCGAATTCGAGTTATAATGGAAGGGACAGTGTTCTGGAAAATTAATATTTTGTATAGTTTTGTATTTACTTGGTGACTTCAATTCCAGTTTGAAAATTTGTAGTCATGTTTCTAGTGAAAGGTCAACAATGGGCTGAGAGCTATGAAAAAACAGTTCTTGTACGTACATTACTGCTTCTAGAAGCAGAATTAGGAATATATTATTTACATATTATTCCTACTAATCCTGAAAAATGATTTTATGTAGGATATTTCTTTTAAATACTTCCACCATTATAAATATGCTTTAGAAACTCATTGCTGAAGTTGGACATGCTGATTGGTGCTGAGAATTAAAACCAAGCAAAACATTCTTTCATTTTAAAGGGTCATGTTTTTTTTTTCTCCCCTCCAGTCATTTACAACAGTGGAAAAGTGCAAGTAAAGCCTCTGCATCTCGATGTTCAGGTGCAAATTTCACATTATATAACTGAAGCTTTTGATGGATATATCTTACATTACAATCGTTACTACTAAGACGAAGTAATACAACTGTAATGTACACAGTGTTTTTTATTAATCTTTATACAGTGTCATTTTTGAGCTACTCTATAGCTTGCAAAGCAATGAAGACTCTCTCCACTTGGGAAATATGCAATATACTTTTCACTAATAAAACACATTGGGGTCGTATTTCTAAAGAAAATATGCATATTGTTAAATCACGTGTGCTTGAAGTTCAAATAAACCAAATTTGTATTACATTCATGTGGGAAAGAAGTTGGTCTTGTTGTTCACAATAACTTTCCTTGGAATAATAATTGTGCAATCTTCATGTGAAAACAGAGTCGAGGATAGCAAGAATGATATTTCACATAAAATTACCCTGATTTCACTGCTTTCAATATAATTGTAATATATACATAGGACTGCAATTAAAACAAAAATACGGGGTTTTATGTAGTAGGGTGAATTTGAATTTTAGCTTGTATATTATGATACTGCCAATTTCACGTCCTAAATAATAAACATTTTATATTTGATCTATTGTCATGTCATTTGTCATTGTTTCCTTCAAAAGCTAAATGTTTATTTTGGATGTAAATATAATTAGATTACATACTGAGGAGATGCTATTTATGTAATTTAAAAATTGTGAGGAATTTTCATTATATGTTATGAAATGTGGAAGTGTCTATTAATACAAATCCAACCATGCTTGCTCTTCCATTACATTTTGCAGGCAGAATGATGGTCATTGCCTGCAAATGCCCTTCTTGCAAGCTATCGCGCATCTTAAAATGACACTGCATGAATCGTTTTCATTGCTAACACAGAACTTTGTCACTTAAATTTAAGAATTATTTCATTCTTTGTTATTCATACAGATTTGGAACTTGCTGACTCCACATGAAGATTGAAGAAGTTATTCAGAAGGTTCCTATGAAAAGAGAAAATCTGACAACCTCTGTAATAAAATATAAATCGCATAATGGCTTCTGTGTGTTTGGTCTTGTGATAATCCAACACACAAAAGTTCGATTGTTGCTGCCACATCATAACAGATGAAGGACATTAATACTGCATTAGACTATGTGATCATACGTCACTGCCAAGTAAATGGGCCACTGCATTCAGCGAAGCAGTTGTCCCAGTAAGTTTTCCATCATTCTCATGAGTCTCTTCAAATTTGAGTGAGTTTGTAATATTTTATAAATGTGGTCACCATCTTGCGTTAGTTTTATGCTGTAGTGTTTTTATAGCTCTTGTTTGTAAAAATTTCACTTTCTCTTGAAAGTTATCAATTTCGTAATGTTATATTAATGACGAGAGATTTAGTTCCTAATTGATATATGTTCTGTTATCAATGTACCATTTTTACTTGCTTTAATATTTTCTTGTTAAATACACTAAAATGTGAGTAGTTACATGAACATATTGACGATTCTTTTCCTTAGTTACTAAAATTACATTTATCTTACAGTAATTGCAGCTTTTAGTAACTCTGCTGTAGTCCAAGTAATAACAATAAGCATTGGACTCTCGTACTCGGCTTGTCCATCCGCAGTAGGTTAGGCCGATGGTACTGGTGAATGTATGCAGTCTGCAGTAAGGTCTAAGTTGAACCTACCTGAGTTATTACTAATAAACACTTAAAAGGAAAGTAATTTAATCAGTAATGCATTCATGAAAATATAAGAACTTACATAAGGAAGCAGATTCTTATATTCTCGGATAGCCAGACTGCCTTTGTGGGTTTAAGTAGCCATATTGTTACTTCAGTACACAGTAGAATCCATCCTATCCGGCACCAAAGGGACCAGACTAGTTCCAGATACTAGATTTTGCAGGATAATTGAATAAATACCATTATATACAAAAAAAAAGTTTGTATTTCATGGTGCCAAATGTTGAAATTGCAGTCATGTGAAGCTTATTTCTCTATGACTTGCTCATAACTGAATAAACATAAAAACTGTGTGAATTTTCCTTATTAAAACACATCACACAACACAAATAATACACTAATGTCAGGTTTAAATATTCACTGAAAATTAAAGTTCATCACGGTCGACTGTGAGTTCATGCGAACTTCCTAATGTGGCAACAGTGACACCCCAAACATAACTAAATGAACATAAAAACCGTGTGGATTTTTTTTTTATTAAAAACATCACAAATAATGTACTAATTTTAGGTTTGAATATTCACTGAAAGCAAAAGTTCGTGCTAACTTCCTGATCTGGCAAAACTGACAGCCCAGGCTGTGGCAGATTTAAACTTTTTTTTGGGCCAGGTAAAAGTGCCATTGTTTTGGTATTGCCAGTTATTTGGGTGCCGGTTACGAGGGATTTTACTGTACTGTCGACCCTGGCAGAACAGAATGAGGTTAAACTCATCTGGGTACCAGGGCATTGTGACATCGAGGGAAATGAAACAGCTGACGAACTTGCAAGACAGGGTGTGCTACAAAATACATTGGACCAGAGCCGGCTCTCAGAATAACTAGGTGCTCTGTCAGAGAGGCAATTAAAAAGTTGTCAAAGACTCAACACTACAAAACCTGGATCAAGACACCAGGTATCAATCATGGGAAACAATTTATTATTAGACCATGCAACAAAAGAGCTGAAATATTACTTCAATGTAATAGATTTCAGCTGAGAGCAATTGAAGGGGTCAGAGCCATACATTAAAAATTGAGAAAACAAGGGTTAAAATTAAGTGCTTACCATAATTCAGTGAAACATATAGCAAATAATATAAAGCGTGCACATTAAAAGTAAATTATATGTCAATTTTCATTAAATTATGGTGTTCACTTAACTTTAACCCTTGCTTTCTCCGTTTTTAATAAATGGCACTTGGCCCACTATGGCTCTGAACTCTTCAATTAAAGCTTTTCTCACAGGTCACACTTCTGTGGAGAAGCATCTTAATGTAATGGATATGCTAGGTAACCTAGACTGTAGGTTCTGCTAGAAGGAGACTGAAACAGCCCAGCATATCATTTGCTGCTGCGAGGCAGTGGCTTGCAGAAGATACTTTATCTTTGGGAAAGAATCTCTAGAACCAAAAGATTTTGAACAGAGTTCTGTATCTAGACTGTACATCTTAATCAAGGAAACAGGCTGATAAATCTGTATTAAATTATAACAGGTAGCACAATAAGCCTAAGGCTGCGGTGCATCCGGAGTAATGACGAGCCTAATGTGGGAAAAAGAAATTAATTGCTCACATAAGGCAATGAGATACCAGAACTGCCTGCCTCCATTTTTCATACATTTCTGATATCTGCTTATGAAATTAACTATTACACTACTCAACTTCCTCTGAGAAATGTGTACCTAATTAATGCACACACACACTAACGCTGCCTAAAGAATGTTTGCTTATCTTGCGAAATTATAACAAACTGACATGATCTTCAGATAGTGGGCTTCATAATTGTGCTCTCGACTTGACTTGCTGTGGACAGACGATTCGAGCACATTGAGTCCAATGCTCATTGTTCACTTAGTATCACACCTTTATTGTATCCAGTTACTGTTGTACATTAAACTCTTTTTCTCTCAAGCTAATCTCAAAATCAAAAGTCTACTGCACTGTAATGAGTTTAATTTATATAGAAAATGTAAAGTCTATACATATCACAGCCCTGATTCTTCCTTAGATCAAGGTACTATCAGCATAGAATTTTCCTACTAGTAAAATTCCTTCATAAAAACTTGTATGGTATATTGTTTCTTTACTAACTCTCGATATGTTCATGGACACAATAGCATTATACAGTATAATCCCAAATTTTGGGTACTGTAATCAGAAATGGAAATCTGAAATGTAACAAGTTCTCAAATTTTTTAACTTTAGAGAAGTAAAGAAGAAAAATATACGATATTTGGCAAACGAAAAATGGTTTTACTATATTTTTTTAAGATATCAAAATCCAGTACTGTCTTTAAAAAACGAAATTGTAGTACTCATAAGAAGAAAGAGTTAATATTTAAGGTAACAGATTTTATTGTCCTTTGGTTACCTAGAGATCAATTCATTATAAATATCAATTTGTCGCCTGCCCTTTGACTATATGAAATCTGTTCATTTTCTTTGACATAGTGATGAGACTCTGTATGCTGAGGTAATATTACTTCAACATTTTACAAACATAACTATATTCCAATAATGATTTCAGATAATCCAACAATTTTCTGAAGCGAACAGGTCACAGTCCCAATTAGTTCAGATTACTGGGATTCTACTTTATTTTTAGTTCTTTGCAGCTATCAGAAAAAAATTAAAGTAAGAAAACCTGGTACTTGTTTTTTGTTGAGTATGTAATCATTATTGTGTAAGTTGGAAGAGCTTGTAATTACACATTCATTAGATGCTAAACATGACTTGCGTATCTTTATGGTTATTAAAAACATAAACTACTAGCCGAAGTAACTGTGAAACATACAGAGTGAACAAGACCTCGCTATACTGCTACATTACAATTTTTCTATTAGCAGGTGCACCAACACAAAAATTGTAAAAACTGCATGTTTCTTTGTCCACCTGCACACACTGTCATGTGCCTTGGTTGTGCCTTTGTAAGCGCTCCAGCCAATAGCAACGATGCCATGGTGGCAGTATAGCAAAGCTTTGCTCACAATGTAATATGTTAGTCTTCAGTTGTACAAAACAGATTTCTCTTTGAAGAGCCATATCCTGTAAAGAATTGATTCCTGTAGACCGTATACCATTAAACCTCTCTACAGCCAAATTATGTAGTCCATACTACTGTATTAGTGTTACTAAAAATGCAGATAATTACCTTGAATCTGGATATTTGGGCCAGTTTGGAAAGTCTGTCTAAAGGCTCGAAGATTCCTGCTATTATGGGTTGAAACATTTTCCGCACAGAGTTTATCTTCTGAGGACAACAGTAGTGTGAAGTGGTTTTTTCATTACTATTGCACTGATGATACAGATAATTATGAGCTAGGGAGAAATGATGGGATGGTAGCAGTGGAAATGGGTGCACAACAAGAAAACCTGTCCCAGCTCTATATTTTGTCTATTACAAATTCTCTTTACAATGACTGTTAATGAACTCATGTCTAAACGTTCTCTCAAATGTGCTCATGGTTAGTTCTCCATAGCAGATAGACTAGTACAAAAAAATATGCTGCCCATACTAACTGTAAAGGTGTGAAAACTTACTTGAAATGTATTAAGAAACGATACATGGGTCATTTTCGCAAAACTTACATAGTTGATGTTCCTAAGCTAAAATAATAAAAATTGACATATTGTTTCTTAAATTATAAAATTAAATTTTTCTCAAATTTTTAACACAAGTACTTGACTTGAAGAAACTGTATTTCCCATTTACTATATTATTTCAAGTTCGATTTAAAAAAGTTGTCACTGAGGACACAGAAATGCATTGTCCTTTCTAGCAAAAAATGTGCCAGACAGTGCTAATGTCAGTACAGGAAAGGTCCGATTCTTTTTATATATTCAAGATGGTTGCAAGCTGTGTAAAATAAAACTTTGTCCTTTAACAAGCTTGAAATCCAAAATTGTGTTGAGTATTTTAATTCAGTCAACTCTATTACAAATACTATTTACTTATAATTAACTACAAATTGTATAATTGTTATGCAGTGTTGTTAGGATGGAGATACCTTTGAAAACAGATCATATTAATTTGATTTCAGTAATAATCTCTTTGTAGTATACAATTTTATGAACTTACTTCTCATCTCTGTTACTCAGTATTAAATCGGCAAAATATACTTGTTCTATAAATTGTACTGAAATAAATTAACAAATTTACTGTTATATGTACTGGTATTAATATCAAACAGTGACATGATTTCACTAAAAGTGACTTCCCTAAAAGTTAAAAATATACTTAGATTTTTGGGAAAAAGTAACAGAGTTAAGAACAAAAAAAGAAAAAGGCAAAATGAGTTATATACAGTAATTTTGGCTCAAGAATAAGATACATTTATTAAAATTCAATTGTTTTATGAAATTATACATTCCACTATCAATTAGGTGATTTAAAAACAATATATAAAATGCGGTAACAAGAGTTGAGGGAAAAGATGATTATAAACAAAAATTTATTTCGTGAAAAAAGTGTTCAATTTTTGTAAATAGCAAAATGTGTAAGTTACTTGAAAATACTCGCATAGCAAGGTGGTACAGCCGATGTGCTGCCCCAGTTGATTGAGCACTATTTTCTCAAGACCAGGAGGTACTCAATTTTTGTGTAATACACTGCCTTCCAGAAAAAGTGTAGCACTCCACATATTTCATATAATTTGAAATTAATGTAGGAAAACAACACTTCATTGTCAATTTATTATTATGGAGCATTAAAATTGTGTTTTTGAAACTGAACAAACACATAAATAATCACTACTTAAATGAAAATATATTAGGATCAATTAATGTCCAAAATTATGCACATTTGACACGTTTCCTGAATGAAGTTACTGAGTAGTTGCGGATACACGAGTTAGCCAGTCAATGACAGTATACACTTGTAGAACAGTTTATACTGTTTAAACACATCTAGCAGCAATCACTCCTTGCATTCTCTCTGGCATGCTTTTCATTTTGGTTAATATCCAGTGTTGCATATAGTTGCTGTTCTAGTCATTAACTAATGCTACCTTCATGGCAGCCAGGTTGTTTTAATTTTATTGCCTAATATGATGGCCGAGTATATCCAACACGTGCTCTATTGGGCTCAGATCTGGATTTCATGCTGGCAACTCTAGGATTGCTATCCTGATCTCCTCCAAGAACTGCGAGGACATTGAGCAGCATAGGGACGAGCATTAACACAACATTTTCGCGAAAATATAGCAAAGCATTATGTGTTCTTTGAGGATCTCCTTGATGTACCTCTGAGCCATCAATGATCCATTTGCAATGAAGATTAACTTCATACAAGCCTCAGAGCAGACACCACTCCCCCATATGGTGTCCTCACAGAAAAAATGCAAGGTACGTAATGTTCCTCTAGTCTTTTGTATACACTCTTCACTACCCATCTGGAGATATGAGACTGAACCTGGACTCATCAGTAAAGAGCACCCTACTCTACTCCACCTGAGTCCAGTCTTGATGTTGTTGATTGAACTGAAGATGGGCTTTTCAATGCTGTGGGGTGAGTTCTGCACCCTTGGCAGGTCTTCTTGTGGTAAGTTTATCTTCTTTAATCTTTCTTTGTACTGTATTTTCACTCACATGGACCTGGCGCACTTCCATCGGGCAATTCATTGCTCCTACAGCAGTCATATGTTTGTCCCTCGATATTTACATTGTTAGGAAACTGTCATCCCTGACAGAAGTGTATCTTGGGTGACCAGATCCTGGCTTCCTGTTGAATGTGTGAAGCTTCCGAATGCACCTTACTGCTTGGAAGATGCTTATAGGAGTTATGTACAAGACCCTCTCCACATACTGGAAGCTGCACCCTTCGTCAATATTAATAAGATTCCTGTCACTGAATCTTCAGGACTCAGAAGTATTTTTAACTGATTTTCTTTAGAGCAATTAGACGAAGATGCTACAACTGCACCAAGTCATAACACAACAATAGACTCATCACAAAAATGTAAAGTTGTGTTGCTGCAGTGCTGTTAAATTGAACGATATGTAATACTGAGATTAAAGGCCGGAAACTCAATAAGGTAGTCTTGAAGTGATGTTTCCTTGTGAAAACAAAATTCAAAATTGTTTTCTGAAATGAAATGTTCCAGACATCCTAGTATTATAGGCAAGAATTGAAAATATAAAAAAAATATTCATAATTAAATTAAACTTGGTGTTACACTTCTTTTGGAGAGCAGTGTATTTTGTTCAAGTTTCAATTTCGCAACCTTACAACTTCTATCAAATCTGCAGTGGAAATCTAACTACCAGTATATGTATAGTTTGAAGGAAGGTTTTGATAGGAGCTCATTAACAGTAACCTTGTTAGGCTCACTGGGATTTCACCTTGGGTCACCAACATGGAAAGCTGGTAACTAACTACTCAGTGAATAGTGCCCAGAACACTTTCAGTAAATTAGACGTGGTTATATGGAGTATAACTTATTATGTGAAGTCCATTTCAAGGATGGATTCAGTACTGGTATTTATGCCTAATTTCGTGTTTTAGCTGGTTTTGTCACTTGGTTTATCTTCCATATTAGTGCAAGTCCATAAACTAATTCTCTCTGCTATTGTTATCCTTTCAAAACATTTAGTATTTGTCAGATTTTTTGGAAGTGTTGTTGATTACATTGAAGTATTTCAATGTTATTGATTAATGTAGACAGTGGCTTTCAGTCGTTTCCATAGATAATAATCCAGTGGATTCAAGCTCTGGGGGCAAGCACCAGGTCAGGCAAGGGACCATGATGACCAATCCATTTATTTGGAAAGCAGTGATTTAAAATGTTTCTAACTTCTTAGCTCAGATGAAATAGAGCACAGTCATATATAAATGCATGCTACTACAATATTGCAAAATATATGTTGTATGCTAGTCAAGGTAACGAACAGAAATAATTGCATAGCAATGGGATATGATGTTTACAGAATAATACTCAGTTTGTTGGATACCAAGCACTGTTTATAAAATAAATTAAGTTAAGGATTCAACTCCCAGCTGTCGTCATACTATTGAATTTTTAATTTCATTTAGTTTGGTGCAGATGTACATTTATATTTTGGCACTTAGGTACAAAAATCTCAGAGTGAGAATTACCTTTGTTTTTCCCCATTCTTTCATTTATATTGTGCGAGCAAATTATCTTCCTGACAACAAGCAGCAACTTTGACTATCAGCAAGTGTGCTCTCAAGACACTGGTTATGGAAATGTCATAATATTAGTGATTCAATTAGTCATATACTCTTAATATAAATATGAGGTACCAGTATTAAATTTTAGCAGTTACAGTAAATGTCATTTACTCACCCAAATTAAAAATTGACTTTCTGAAACAGTATGCCTTCTTGTTACAAATATTTTTGGTACCTGTGACTTTTGTCTCTATAGACTTGTAGACTTTCGCAGTGACTGTGATCACAATTAGGCATTTGTGTATCCACCATATCCTGGAACTTGACATTATTTTCAACAATTTGGAACTACATACATACAGGTTACTTCATCAGAATAAAAAGAGAGGTCGCCTACACTGTTGGTCTTGTTACAATAAGCTAATCTGGACGATTGAGCAAAGGTTGTAATTGACTTCTGTTTATATAGGAAACTAATTTTATTGTTGTTGAAGTCAATGAGAGACTCAGAAAGATCATGAGCATATATTATAATTGAGATGCACAATACTGGTAACTGCACCCATTCATGGATCAGCTGTGTGTTGAGGAAAGCCAGGAACAAAGATGGAAAACTGTTGTGTTTTCTTGTGGTAACAAAATATAAATAACATATAGAATATTCAGTTCAAAGCCACTTTAATAACTAACAAATCGGTCCCAAGAAAAGTTGCATAAGACACACAAAACACAGGTGGCCCAACATACACACAAGTAATTCCATTCCCCCTTCATTATTAAGAGACAGATAACACCCCAAGCATTGTAAAAGTGTAATCATAAAATAACTTCAGTCTCTAGCAAAGGAAGAAGAGAAATTAAAGCCAAAGTGGCCTGCTAATGATAATAAAAAAACTTAAGTTAAACAAGCTAAATCACTCTCTCTTCTCAATCAATAACAAATATCACAATCAATAAATTATAACCCCGAGCAGACTGAACTGCTTCACACAAAAGTAGATAGTCTCGTTGTAGAACATACTCGACTCAGGGGACAATTAATTCACCATTTAGAATAGAAAATACAATTGGTGAACTCTCTCACAAGTCCCATTGGAAGATGTACACTTTTCACAAAATCTGTACATCAGTCAATCTTCTTAATGTATCCAGCTGTTTGCTGACAACATAAAGTCCACTGTAGTCTGTTCAGTTCTTGTTTTTCGTGAGAAATGAGGGGTATTTTGATCGGTGTGCATTATAGATGCCTGTTGCTAGTAGCCAGAGTTGGGGTGTAATCAATATATACTGCAGAGCTGTGTCTTCTGCGACTGGTACTGATGATTTTAATTTACTTCTTTTGGGTGGTTTATGGATGGACAGTATAGAAGAATGTGTTCCAGATCTTCATCATGATTATTACACCACACACAAGTAGAAGTATCAGAAAGGTGAAGTTGGTGTAGGTATGATTTGTGTGACAATGTGACCTGTTCTGGCTCTTGTTAAAAATGTTTGAACATGTCTGGGCAAGTTTTTGTACATTTCCAGGTTATTTGGTTTCTTTTGTACAGACTGTCAGAAGAGAGCCAATTGTTGATCCAGATCTGTACATAATGATGGTAGAAAATAACATGTGAAAAATCCAAACTCTTGCAATGAACATGGTCCGACCAAAAAATATAATCACTACCAGCATACAGACCAGGTCGTTTTACTACGATGCATGATGCACATTCACTCCCAGTCCATCACGTCTCCAATAGGATGTACCACAAACTGACCTTCCAGTCGAGACCATTTACCTAATACCATTGTTCTCAGCCGAGACCATCTCACTAATACCATTGCTAGGAGCAGACTCGATCTCATAATGCAGTTGCTGTTGGCCAATTCGATCTCACCAATACCGTTGCTCCCAGCTGAGTGCTGATCTCTGGAGAAAGTCCAGGTCAGGAAAACATAGGAGGAACGTCTAGAAATAAGACGGTTAGCCATCCAAAAGAACCGATCTGAAAGCTCCTTGCAATTAGACTCAAACATCTGGAAGTACCGTACTCTGTGAGAGAAAATGCAAAAAACATAAATAAAAGGAAAGGTATAATAGGAGAGAAATGAACGTGGTGGTAAAACTAAATGCCATATAATACAAGTGTGTGTTAAACAGAGCTATAAATAATAGATTCTGGATTAATAAAACTAATTATTAATATCATTCCTTTGCTGTGGTTGTGCCAGAGATGGGTAGAGCATGTAGCACATATGGGCAAATCCAGAAATGCATATAGAGTGTTAGTTGGGAGGCCGGAGGGAAAAAGACCTTTAGGGAGACCGAGACGTAGGCGGGAGGATAATATTAAAATGGATTTGAGGGAGGTGGGATGTGATGATAGAGAGTGGATTGGTCTTGCTCAGGATGGGGACCAATGGCGGGCTGATGTGGGGGCGGCAATGAACCTCCGGGTTCCTTGGAAGCCAGTAAGTATTATTAATATCATTAGCACAGAGGAGAAAACTGTGAGCAATTATGCTACAAAAAAAAAAAGAGTACTTAATATGTTATGTATAATATATAGTTTCCTGTATAAACAATAGCCAACCTTTGCTCAGTTGCCTGGATTAGCATGGTGTAATGAGTCCAACAGAGTAGGTGACCTCTCTGATCTTAACTTGTGCCCTGATGTATGTAGTTCCGAAATGTCAAGTTCCAGGACATGGTGGAATACCTAAAAGTCTAATTCTGAACACATGATGCATGTTTAGTTTTTTAGGTAAACTTGACTGAACCATGCAGAAACTTACATTCAATTTGCCACCCGTCTCTCTGATCATGAGTCGATGGTTAGAATGCACTAAATCACGAGCTCTGATAATGTTATCAATTTTTTAAATAAATGGGCAACTGCACTGTGGGTCATCTTCGACTGATTCTCGGCCATGTTTAAACCTATTATACCAGTTGAAAACACTTGTCCTGCATACACATTTATCACTAGGGGGTGGATGTTGATGAAAAGTCATCTTATTTTTCACATTAGGATGTCTATTAATATAGAAATCCTTTCTATGTTAATATCAACTGAAAAAAATAATGTCTTTTATTGCATTTTTTGACGTTTTTGAACTAATAGATCATTTTCATTTTTTTTTTTTTCGAATTTTTTTGTCATTTTTAATACTTTGAAGAACTTTTAGATCATTTGGAATGCATCTTACTTTCTTCTTTACTGATAGATCTGTTAAATCATTTTCTAAGCAAATAGGTCAGCAGTAATTACCTACTGAATAAGTGAATAACAGTGACGTTTGAATTTTATAGTTTGGAAAAAACTCTTAAAATCCATCCATCATTTCACTGAAGGCTTCATTTCACACAACGGAAGTAACATAAAATGCTTGACAACAGCTTAGTTTAAGTGAGGGCTTTGACAGCTACTGTTCTTTTGTCGGGTGTCTTTAGAATTTATGTGTGGAAAGGGGGAAACTTTCACTGTGTTCTGGACAGGACGTTGTGTCCTCAACATGATTCGAAAGGGATGTCTACTGTAGTAGACAGTACTTTTAACATAAAGATCGCAAGAATGCATGCTGCGTCCACAACTTGTTTTGTCATTCACATTCCCTCAATTGGAAGATCTGGTAACAAAAGTGAAGAGTGGAAGGAGGAGACAGAGAATGAAGGCACTGAAATGGACCACCCCTGATTGAAACACATTGTAAACCCTCATTAAAATCTATAGTTTTCCCTTTAAACCTTCATTTTGTTGCATGTTCTTTTCATTTATCTTAGCCAGACTACAGGAAGTTGTCTCCTCTCTTCGAGATTTGCAGGGCAGTCATTGAAACAAGGTGACTAATTTTTAAGAAGTTGTGGTGTGAGTACGGTGAATAATATTTAAATGTCATTTTCTTTTAATTATATGTCATTCCATTATTTAAAGGCATTTTAATGATCATTTTAAGTAGATTTTTAGATCATCAACATCTGCCCCCTATTTATCACTAAACGCTATTTTTAAAAGTTCATAGGTCTCCAATGTTGATTTTCTGCAAATGCGTTTCATTTTCTCGTCCATTTTTACACACAATAATCCATCTACAACACGTAACATATAAAAAACTTAAAATTGTTTAACGACATGTTAAAAGTGTTAAAATTTAAAAAAAAGTTATGTACCTTAGACAGACAGCCCGTTTCGACGCCGGTTCTGTGTCGTCTTCAGTATCCTATGAACTACTGATGTTTCTATTGATCTTGCATACTGCCGTTTGCATTCGTCAGTTGTAGGGGTGGGGGGGTGATTGTTTGTGTGCTATGTATCATGATGTCGAATAATGTATTGAACTGTAATTGTGTATTAAGTGAAGATGACGCAGAACCGGCGTCGAAACGGGCCATCTGTCTAAGGTACATAACCTTTTTTAAAAATTGTAACACTTTTAACGTGTTGTTAAACAATTTTAAGTTTTTTAAACAGTGTTAAAATGAACCAAAATCAATGACACAACACATCCTCACCCAACAGGCTGCAACCCTCTACTAAACAAAGGCAGAGCTGTGAACTTTTCAGAATTATTGAGGGAAAAAAACAAACTTTCTTTTCCTCGCCTCCAACCCTCGCAACCCCTAACCAATAAACAGTGGCAGCTCCAGTCTAAGAACTTTTCAGTCACCTCGTGAAATAACTGTCGCTGTAATTTGAAAACAAAGCAAAATCAGACATTTGTGCAGATAAACTAATTGAGTCGTTTTTGATTACCTATAGAATTCATTGTGCAAGATTTTTATGTATTTGTACTATGTCACAGATGTAGACACATCCTACATTTGATACTTCAAATACATGTCTCGTTTATGGGTGCCAGTCATTTGACATACTACATCACAGCATGCTGCTTCAGACATACCGACATAGTGCTGGTACATGCCGCCATGTTTCAGGCTATAACTCAGAGCTCTCTACTGGCAAAGATACGAAACTTGCGTCACTGAAAGCAGAAAGTTCACTAAATACAATGTACTGTCACTAATATTTTTAACTATATTCACAGCGACAAAAAAAATATAGGCATTACTTTTCAGCATGCCCTCGTATAAACGACTTCAAATTGGCTGTCATTGATACACATAAAACTGTTTTTTCTGAAGCCAATACAAGAATGTGCTTTTTCTACCTAGGCCAGACTGTGTACAGAGCTGTGCAGAATAAAGGTTTGCAGAGAAATTATTATGATCCAGAAAACAGAGCATTTAGGAATGGGATTCATGAACTCTTGAGTCTTGTGTTTGTACCAGTAGCTGAAGTACACGCTGCATATGAATAACTGTTTGACACAATTCCAGAGGAACTAATTAATTTCCCCGACTATATTGGTGTCACCTACATTAGAGGAAGGATAGCCCATGGTATGAGGAGAACTGTCCCTCCCAGGAATGGATCCATTTCAATACAGCAATCCAAAATGAACCACGCACAAACAATTTAACTGAAGCATAGCATCATAGATTCGAAGTCATGTTTGGAAAATATCGTCCATCTCTGTATTCCCTTATGTAAAACTAATAAAAGAATAGGTCAATCATCACATTATGTTGGAGTTAACTGCAGGAAGACAAATTCGATGTAAACATAGAGCACAATGTGAAAGGATTAACAGATGACTTTGGCCACTGGCATAGCTCATTTGGCTGAGGCACTTGCCTGCTGATCTGAAGTTGTGCTCGGGCATGTGTTCGATTTCCCCACGTACTGTTGCATAGATGAAATGTCATATATCAATTGTCGCATAGGTGAAATGTCGTATATCAATTGTTGCATAGATGAAATGTCGTATATCAATTGTTGCATAGATGAAATATGGTATATCAATTGTCGCATAGATGAAATGTCTTATATCAATGTCGCATAGATGAAGTGTCGTAGGTCAGTCGTCTGCCTTCACTGCTGTATCATTAGAATAGACAGTCGGCCTGGGTAGTGTAGTTGGTATAGCGCTGGCCTGTGCTCAAGGTTGCTGGTTCGATCCCGGTCCAGGTCGATGGCATTTAAGTGTGCTTAAATGCGACAGGCTTATGTCAGTAGATTTACTGGCATGTAAAAGAACTCTTGCGGGACAAAATTCTGGGATACATGTAACCTCAGCAGTTGCGAGCGTCGTTAAATAAAGCATAATTTAAAAAAAAAAAATTAAATAGGCAGGGAAAGGGAACCCTAACTGTTGGTTCAATTACAAAGAGCCGTTTTTTCTGCCTTCCTTGAGGATGGAGCTCATGTGTAGCTTCAAAACATTCGATGTGTCTACATCTATGACATGGTACAGATACCTAAAAAATCTCGCATCACATTGAATACTGAGAAAATCTCGAATGATATGTATTAGAATTCATCTTTGAAATTGGTCCCACTTATTAAGTTACATTCTGTAAGTATTTTTATATTTTGCTACATTGTAAAATCTAGAATTTCACTTTCAATGTGCATTTTTTTTTTTAATAACGAGATTGTTTCAGTTCATATTCATATACCAGGAGTCGTGAAGTCGAATCTGTACAATACACTATTAAACATGTGAAAGTGATGATTGCTACAAGCATTTAACTTGGTAACACTCTAACAGTAGTCAAACATAAATTTTGTTGTACTTAGGTTTCCTGCTATAACATGGTTTAGTTTTACAGAGATGAATGTCAGAGTTAGGCAAAACAAGACATCTACATAAAAAAAAAACTGCTCAAAATAATACATATGTAAAACAACACACTCACTGTTTATATTAATTGGTTTGTTATTGTTTTCTCATGTACTGTGAAAACAGCCCATTACATAAGATTGGTGATAAATATTTGCCTACCTCTGAACTCATTGCAGTTCAATTTTCTCAATATTGCTGTATATTTTATTAGCATCAATCAGATTTGTGATATGTTGGCATGAAAGTGCAGTAAAATCTTATTACATAATTTTTCTGCTATACACAATGCTGCAGAGGTCTTTATAGGACATCACATGTGAGGTACTCATCCTGTTTACACAGTTTTTATCTTATCATATCGACAGTTTACTTTTTATGTTTTGACAAAGATTGGAATGTATTTCCAAGGCTGTATATAAATAAATAATGGAGTAATACAAACATTTTTCTGATACGCTTTTCGACTACATATTGTTCCAATAACTGTTCATAAAATTGATCAGGGATGGCATTTGTTGATATAATATTTCAGGTATACTTTTCTTTTAGTGTGGTAATACTTATATTAATAGTTCATAAAAGAAAATAAAGTTAATCAGAAGTTGAAAAAATAATTATATATGTGAAGAAAGAAACAAATATTTTCCCACATAATCATATTATGTGCAGTATTTTACTTTTATGTGCCATTTATTTTATCTAAAAGTTTTTTTTTTTTTTTTTTTTTTTTTTTTAATCCATTTGAATATTTATTATCATTTATAAACATGAAGCAATGAAATATCTCCCTCCAAGGAAGTCCTTTTCATGGTCTAAAACTATATTATTTGTAGCAGGATTTATTGCAACATGGCCAGCATTTATTGTCATTACTCATTGAAGTTCCTATTAAAGTTTCAGGTTGACTTTATTTAGCAGTTTTACGGTGTGACCAAGTTATAAGTTATATTAATTGTTTTTCTCGATCTTCATAATCTCCTTCTAGTCCCTTAAATAAACTATCTATGAGTGGCATTTAGTGGTATAATTTATAGGTAGTTGCAGTTAACTTATACTATAAATTTTACTTTTTCAAAATGGCCTTCAAACCGTGCAACATAGATTTAATTTTGACAGAAAGAAATGAGTAACGAAATACTATGAGGAAGGAGGTTCTTTTTTACAGTGATAACACAGTCTAGTATATACAATCACGAAGCTCAATACGTAGTAAATATGCATCCATAGATAATTGCTAACCACTAGTATCGCTACTATCACCTCATTACAGACAATGCAAAATAGTACCTGCACAGTCTATTGTTTCTAGCACCCTCATAAACTCAAGTTTCGTGAATGTGTATACTAGACTGTGGTGATAATACGAATGTACAGGTTTGGCTGTTACTGGGTACTAGTTTGCACACCAATTGCCACAACTATTCGCCATATACAGCTTAACAGCTCCATTTGTAAAATTGCTATGCTAGCTAGATGCGTACACATGAGAAATGAGTAAGAATTTCGTCAGCTGGGTGACAGCAGCTGTAATGGTAGGATCAAATAATTCTTTTGCCTCAAGACTAAAGTAAATGGTAAACTGTGTCATCGTAATGAAGTGCATATATCATTATTTTTATTTTGCTGCAAGTAAAGCATGTGAGAAACTCCCACGAGGACTGGAGGATCTTCTACATTCAATTTGAACATATATTTCTAATAGCATCAAATGAAATGTGCAATTGACAGAAATTCAGAAGTTTTTGAAAAGCGAAAAAAAAAAAAAAAAAAGAGATTCTGAAGCCTTCTACTACCAGATGGTTGGCATTACACCAGTGTATCAAAAGAGTATTAGAAGTCTAGAGTCCTTTGAAATCATTTTTAGAGATAGTGGCCTTCGAAGACGAGTTGCACAGCACAAGTAATATTTTGAATGATATGAATAATCTTTTTTTTCTGTCTTGTATGGAGGAGGGACCCAAAGGCTTACAATGCAGCCTGAGGCTTATTGTGCTTACCACTCCTATTCTGTGAATGATTGAGTAGCCAAATAGCTGTGCTCTTGTACAAGTATATCACACTGCACCATGAACTGAACCCGGGCTATCGCATGGATGGTGGTGATATGTGAATTAATGATGGTGATATTAGTCTGAGGTCCAATGCCGAAAGTTACCTAGCAATTCTTCAATTGGTTGAGGGAGAATCCCGGGAAAAAAAACCCAACCAGGTAACTTGTCCCAACTAGGATTTGAACCTGGACCTGCTCATTTCAATCAGGTGTGCTAACCATTATTCCATAGCTCATCCATTCTCTATGGAAGGACAACAGAAGGCTTTTCAAACTGTTTGCTCAAAACTTTATTAAACTGCAATTACTTGAAAATGCATCAATTGATGTGAAAAATCCATCAAACTATCTTCAGATAGAAGAAATATTCCTTGGAACCGAGTGTTCACAGCCTTTAGAGTCACTTATTTAAATTTCTGTGTTTGTGCAGCTAGTGAGATTCAAGACAGTTTGCCATTAGATAATAATGTATTTAGAGAAATGACCTTGTTGGACTCAGCCATTGCATTGGACTCGTGTAGAACAAGTCTAAAAGTATCAATGCCACCTTGACAGCAGTGCGGTAGCAGCAGAGTGGCATAATTTGCCTTTCGAATTTACTGCCGAGGAGAAGGTAAAATTACAATCCATAGACATAGAGGAAATGTGGGATTCCATTGCTAAAACAAAGGATTTCCAAGACCAGCGGTCGTTTGAAAATATTGGAATTCTTACTAGAAATGTGTTCTCATTGCCTCACTCTATTCCTGAGTCACTCTATTCACTTTGAGGAGGAACAGTATAGGCACAAAAAGCCTTAACGCAGTTGCTGTCATGCAGTCCAGTTTTCAGGCTGAAGGCGTAAACTGTAGTACTTTCCAAGTACAGTCTTTCCATATTGTCCATCATAACAGTGAGAACTTGTTCATTTATGAACCGACCACTGTTGGTCTTTTGTCTTCTGGTACATCTGCAAGTGCAGAAAGTTAAACTGTGTAAATAAGTGAGACTTTTTTGTACAGTTTTACAAATTGAATGTAATTATTAAGTCCTATAAATAAGTTTAATGTAAATGGGGATGCTGTATGATTAAGAATGAGGAACTGGAGAACGATTGCATTGGATCAAGACAGGTGGAGGAGAGTTCTTGAGGAAGCCCATGTTGTGATTCCTTCATTTATGCTCTTTGCGAGTCTGCCTCAATTCACTTATTCTCTAGTTCGCCCTCCACATGGGTAAATCTTAGAGAGAAGACGTTCATTCTTCCCCTGCCTTCCACCACCCAGTAAGAAGGAACACATGCTCCTGGCCATGCTTCTTTTTCCCTGCCAATATTGCATCCTCCTGCCAGTTCATTATGAGTCTGCAGAGGGTGCTATCATGGATGGCATTCCCCCCCCCCTCGACAGCCAGGCGTGATGTCACTAGTCATGTGACAGGGAGAAACCAAGCCGAGCCACTCCTATAAAAGACGAGCAGCTACAGTACTAGAGTACACAATTCCCCGTCACCATTCTCTCCCACAGCATTTCTGACTTCGACTCCCCACACTCATCCCGGCTTGTTTGCTCGACCCCAACAATCTCCTCAACCTCCTCTAGAATCGGTAAGTCGCGAGCTGAGCTACGCTGATCCTCCGACAATAGAGTCTTCCGTTTCCTCACTCCTGGCATTGGAAAGTCTCATACTATGGTGTGCTGATCCCCTGATTCTGAGGAGCTTGTTCTCGCCATTGGAAGTCGCGAGTTATGGCTTGCCAGGTCTCTCGATCAAGAGAACTAACATTCTACCTGATTCATCTCTCTCTCTCTCGTTATCCTGTCGCTCCCCCCCCCCCCACATCATACTTCAGAGCAAGCCGATTTCCCCCAGCACTCCCATTACCCCTACCTCCCTCTCACACAAATATTACTTTACTATCATATATCGCAGCTTTCCCTCACATTGAGGTCTAAGAAATAAATAAATTCATAAATCACCAATTTATATTCGAAACACTCTTCCCCCTACTTCTTGAACCAAACGAAAATATCTAACCTTCTTGTTAATAAACAAATATTATTTAAAACAGTCTTTCCTTATTTTCATCATAATCCCGCATTATCACCCCACCCAAAAAAGAAAACAAGCTTCAACCTTCTTGTCCCGTCACTCCTGTTTCCCCTCTCTACATGTCGATGATACCTCAGAGGGTTGTCAACGGAGACAGGTGCACAACACCCAGATTCAGAGATGAATTGTAGCACCATGGATGATAAATAAGTTTAAAGTAGCCAACCGTGTGAGTGTGTGCATGTGTATGCTGACTATGCCAGAAATATAAGTGGAGAGAATATATCAGTGCAGTGTTAGAGATGGAAATACAATATTTTAAGTTGTTACTATGACTGACATTGTGGAAATGAACGTTTTCTGGATGATTGTTGTATGATGGTGAGTATATCTATACATATAGTCATATATGAGGTCTTGCCATCCTCATTGAATAATCAAGACTATGTTAGTAGTTAATATGTAGATACCTATTAATTTGAGAAAAATTCGTCCCGGCACCGGGAATCGAACCCAGGACCTCTCACCTCTGAGCGCTCTTTCCAACTGAGCCATGCCGGGATACGATCCACGGTGCCAGCTGATTTCTCCTCATTGTATCGTCAATGAGTATATCTGTTTTATTTGTACTGCATATATAAATTGAATAGCTTTGTTCCTCTATTTACTGCATTGTTTTTTGAAGACATGGCCTACTGATACTTAAAACAATATACAGTAGAACTGGTTATAACGACATCCAAGGGACCTTGAAAATTATGTTGTTATAAACGAGTATCGTAGTAACAGAGATTCATATTATCTGTATAGAGAGGTGGAAAATGAAAAATAATAAACATAATTAGGCTTATTTTAGATTTATGTATTCACTTTTAAGCATACCATGACCACAATAAAATACATGTACAATTTATAAATACAGTATTCTGTATTAAAACAGTTTGTTCATTACTCACAAAACTTATTTACTGAGGAGTGAAGTAATCAGTCATTTTACTCTGTTTTCTCCTACTTGCCCAATATACACTTTCTAAATTAAATTATATGTTCATTATTTCAGTTGCAATTTCACTGCTCCTTCTCCTAGCTTCATACTCCCTCCTCTAGCTTTATAGAAATGTTTACAATTCTAATGGCTTCTAAAGTGTCACTCACTTCTTTTAGTGGCCATACTGCGTTAAAATGCGTGCACTTAGTGAAAACTTCCTGTCGAAACTGACCGCATGCAGGTTCCATTAATACCGCATGAATTCGGGCAGGTTACAATGGGATGGGGAATCTGCCTGCATTCCAGAGGTCTGTGATAGAAGGAAACAATAAAGGATTTGCCAGATTTCAGCAAAATATTTCTTAAAATACTTTGGTTCTTAGAAAATCTTATTCCAAACTGAGATTGAAAATGACGTTACATGCGAGGTAGACACATATACGTTTGTCGTATTAAGCAAAGTAGAAAAGCATATGTCTTATGGGGAATTAGTTGGGACCACAGAATATTTGACGTTATAGGCGAGGTGTCGCACAAAACGAGGTTGCTATAACCAAGTTCTACTGTACACGTTGTTTTCTTATATTTGTGACAGCATTTTAAGGTACAAGAGAACACTGCCTAGATATTATTATGATTGTACTTTTCTTCGCAATAAGCACTGTCTATCACACTTGTTATAATTACTACATTGACGTTTTTCTGTTATAACAGTATTTTATGAATATTTAATTTTGGTAAGAGGAAGGAATTTTTTTTATGACTGAACAGGAATTTCGTAGCATTCTGGAAGGAATCTGGGTTTTGGAATTCGACACCACTGAACATAGCTGTTGTACAGTCATGATTGTGTTCCTTCTGACGAAATGTCTGATGCATAAAATAGCAAAACAGATTTTAGTTCATGAACTCTATTTCTTTGCTATAAAATGCTATTTTTTAAAACATTTTTGCTGTAAATACGAAAAATTAATGCTATAATTTCATACCTCTACTGATAATTCACTTGAAAGGTTGACACCTCTGGGTTATCTGAATAAGAATCAGAATTTTATAAATTCTTAAAGTGGACAGCTTGTTTAACTGTATTTATAAATTAATATATTAATACAGTATTATGATTTCCAATTTTTACTGGTATTCTTACTGCAAATTCTGATTCATTTCGATATCTTATTTGTTCCTTTTCCACTCCCCCCCCCCCCAACAAAAGTATAACAATAGGCCTATACTATAATTTAAAATCCTCTTCAGCAAACTAACAAGCAATTGAGATTTTGTATCGTCAGCCTTGGCTATAGAAATCTTCTTTCCATATTATCAAAGTGACTAATCCCCCACAAGAGCTTTTTTCGCAATTGTGGTCAGAAAATCCTATTATATTTCAGGAATATTTTATCAATGTCATACTTCAATTGTTATTTTCTCTTCTTAGCTTCATAAAATGTTAATGTAATAAGGTTTTACTGCTACTTTACATTGTATATTAAACTATCGGCATTATGTTGTAGATAAACAGCTTAACTGAGGACTATTTCTTACGTTCTAAATGTGGTGGTACAAAAATGTAGATATTAAGTATATTTGTGTATATGGGTCATATATTCACAAGTGCAATAATGACGTACCTTTTCATGACATGTGAAAATTCAGTCCATTGATGTATTTTATTGTATTTTATAAATCTATGTCTGTTTGGACCCAGAAGAAATTGTACATCGTCTTTGTGCTCTTATACTGAATTGACAGTTATTAAAAATCTCTTCCAAACTTGAAGATATGTTGTTTTATTTCTAGATAGCATTTACTACAGTTAATGTGTTTTGGAAACATCAATTAAGAGGAAATTATAGAGACTTTTTAATTCTGTTATTTGTAAGAAATGTTCCATTGTTTATCGAAGTGAAAGATGTATATGATAATAGTACTTTGAGTTTAGTTGGTATTTAACATTTTTCTCTCTAATAATTGTTTTTATCATAAAAAATTGGTATTATATTACATTTTCACATTATCATTCCTGCATTAGGTACATTTTGCATTAATCAGATACAAAATTTATTACAACAGTTATAAGGGCTTCATACATCTGTTTTAGCTTTTGACTTATATTTCCAGAAAAATGTACAGAGTTCTAGTTGTATTCATCATACTGAGGTGAAGTATCTGTTCATTCTTAGTCTTTTATTACACATCTTGCTGTTCAATTAAAATACCCATTTCTTTAATAGTGGATGTCCACCAGTCAAGTTGATCAGGCAGTATTTTGTCATTGGCAAAGTTCTGTACTGCTCAAATATTTTGCTCTAATAACTTACTTTAATTACTTATTAGAAATAGTCAAATGGTACTCATCATTACATCAGGCTGTAATAATGTTTATTCTCTGCTCTTAAACCAGTATCAGTCCTGTTGAAAAGATCCTGGGAAACTGCATGCAGTTAATTCACTTTATAATCAGTACCCTATGTTTTCAAGTTTTTTCTTTGTTAAAACACGATTGGGCTTATGTCTAGTAAACTTTTTGTCATAAGAATACCTTGTTTTCACTGTTTTTTCACTAACTTAAAAATTGTTTGTGATGATGTAACATATATTCCTCGAAAATTATGATGAAATTTCCCCTTGCAGAATGTCTAAGTTTTTTTACACATCTGTTGTAAATGAATATAATGGTCGATTATTGAAAACTTTTGATCAGGCTTAAGTAAGGCTAAAACACAAAGTTTTGTTATTAAAGGAGAAAAATTCGCTCTGGCGCTGGGGATCGAACCTGGGTCCTTGGTTCTACATACCAATTGCTCTAATCACTGACCTACTTCAAAGTTCAATTCACAGCACCGGATCGAATCCCTCTTCTCTAGTGTTTTTTTCCTTTGTGGCCTTATTCTATGTTCGACATATATATTAGGTCAACTGTCACAACAAGCGCACTCAATTGAATGACTTGGTGACCAGGATTCCACAGTGTATGCACTGTTGAGCAAAGAATCTACATAAAGATTAATTTTTGGTCCTACAGAATTTATCTATTATGGTAACAATGGTTATTAAAGGAGAAAAATTTGCTCCGGTGCCAGAGATCGAACCCAGATCCTTGGTTCTACATACCAAGCGCTCTAACCACTGAGCTATGCCAAAGTTCAATCCACCAGATCGAATCCCTCTCCTCTAGTGTTAAGTTTTTTTATACAGGGTTGTAACTATTTCATAAATGAAATTAACGCCATATAAAAACGTGCGATGTACGAGAATAAAGAGAAGACAACAATGAAAATAATCATTTCTGGATCCTATGTTGCTGCGTCAAAAGTGTGTTTCAAAAGTAATGGTAAAAAATTTAAGATACCTCGTACTCCATGCAAGATTCCCATGTTCTCTGAGGCATTGATGTACCCTTGCGAATGTGCGTCTATCAGGCTACCCTCTATGGGAGAAAATATCTTGGCACAAGAATACGGCCTTGAGTGAATCTTCACTAGCTTTTCCATTGAAGTGCATGTTCTTTGTTGCCACAACCTCTTCATTTTGACATTCTTTATAAATACCGTGGCTGCTATTTATTCAATTTCAGATCACTCCGAGAAAGAAAAAGGAAGAAATTGCCATGTATATAAACGAAGTTATTGGTGAATATTAGAAGAAACTTTGGATTGTCTTGGTAACAGATTATTTGCGGACCTATATTGACTGAGACTTTTTTGATGTGTAATTTTTATCCTTGCGGTTTTTACCATCACTTTTGAAACACAGTATAGATTACATTAAGAACAAGTCCTACTTTAAGGATTTATTAACATTTCTTCATTTTAAAACTATTCAGATTCTTACTGAATCTCGTGTTTGTAAGTCCAAATCCAACTAGGGTAATGCATTTTTAAAGATAGGAAAATATTCTTATCTTGGTTTTTATCAGAATGGAAATAAAGTCTAAGTTCTGAATCTTACCATATACGGTACTTTAAGATGGGAACTTTTTGTCCTAACCTATCTTATTCTCACTATGGTGTATGTTTGTGACTCATGATAATCCTTTCTATAAATAATACTTTTATTTTGCATTACAGGTTTCCCCATCCTAGAAATGGAATTACTTTTGTTGGAGCAACGAGAGTACAGACAGATCTTACTAGATCGTATTACAAGGCAATGGAAACAAATAAACCTTAATAATTTACAAAATCTCTACTGAAATATTTTTGATCGGTAAGTTAAATCTGTATCTGTTGATTTCTCTCAGTATTTTGTATAATTTTTTAGGAATAGTACAAATATATCTTCTCAGTGAAAGTTATATGTAAATAATTGCAAAATAAAGAATATCAATATCATGAACATGAGTAACGTGCATTTTTATTTCCTTTTAACTGATAACAGGTTCGATTCTCTCTCTCTCTCTTTTATATATGTATATCTGTACCGGTATCTATTGATCTAATCTGATCTCCGTATGCTTGCGCGTTTTTTATGGTATTATATAACAATCATGTAAAGATAGCTATTAAGACATGAGCATAGCGAGTAAAAGACAAAAAGTGACTACTGTCAGAGTTTCTGTGACCTGCAGCGTGGCATTAGTATCGCTAGTTGTGCAAATATGCAAGGAACAGAGAGAATCATGCAGTGAGATGCGAGTTTCGAAACAAATATAATCCTGCTTATTTATAATTGTAACTATAAATTCTATCTAAAATACATTATGGTAATTGATATATATAGTTGCGAAATATACATGATTTAAGTAATGTATCCAACCTGATAAACTGTCAGCAGTTCGAAACCTTCGAAAATTTCCTAGACGATTTAGCAGACTTTCCATTTATCATTTCTCTTCGGATTTCTTTCGTACAAAAAAATCGGCACATTAGATAATTAAAAACGAGCTTTCCTACAATGTCCAGTGTATGTTCATAACAACATCCTATATGTTGCCTAATAAGGTATATCAATTTCCTCAATACCCTGTAAACAACAACAACATATATTGGACTTTCTGAGGCCTTGATAAATAATTAGGCAAATTGAGAAATACATGAGGAACCACATTAGGCTTTGAACTCCTCCTCAGTCTTAGAATTTCAACATTTAGTCATTCACAACAAATGAATTCAACTTTACAAGCAAATCATTTGAAAACGTGACAAACATAGGACTTAATGATTAAGAGACTTTTCTCTTCTGGGAATTGCCCTCAACCACTTCGAAAATTGGCCTTCGTCCTGAGGGGCCTGAAGAAATGAATTCATTTATATGATGTTTTATAGGAATTCGTGCTATATCCATACCTACACCGTGGCATAAACAGGACGGCATTTCAGTTTATTTTAACACAGACAGCTTAGAATGTCCGTAAATCATTCACAAAAAACTAACAATTAGAAGAAAAACACAATTCAAATGGTAAGAGAGAGACGATTAACAAGTACGGTACAAAAACACATTTTCGTAAGTTACAATATGAAACCAACTGAACTTGCAACGACAAGCGATCATCACACCGTAGTTTCTGCTTTTCCCGCAGAGCCTTCACGATAATATCTAAGCTATAGTGAGCACGGAAAGTGACTCACTTTCTGTCTTCTATTCACTATGACATGAGTAGGAAATAAGTTATGATGTGAGTCTCGGCTGTAAGTGACTGATAATGTATGTCTAGTCACCATAACTACAGAAAATCTGTATTGAAATAAACCCTATTTAGATGCAGATGGTACACAGTAAATAAGTAAATTTTAGTATGGGAGTAGATTTTTTTTATTTTATTGGGTTATTTTACGACGCTGTATCAACATCTCAGGTTATTTAGCATCTGAATGAAATGAAGATGATAATGCTGGTGAAATGAGTCCAGGGTCCAGCACCGAAAGTTACCCAGCATTTGCTCGTATTGGGTTGAGGGATAACCCCGGAAAAAACCTCAACGAGGTAACTTGTCCCAACCAGGATTCGAACTCGGGCCACCTGGTTTCGCGGCCAGATGCGGTGACCATTACTCCACAGATGTGGATGTATGGGAGTAGAAAAACAGTAATTTTTATTTACTATTTTATTTTTATTTTACAGGTATTGAGCACCATAGCTGCAGGCGATCTGAGTGAAGAACAAAGCAAATAGATTCTAAACATGTATTAGAAGACTGAAAATGACGAAAGGATGAGAAGCTGGGGACATTTGACAATACTACATTCACACATTTGAAAATTGATTGTATAAGAAAGAAATGTTTATTCAATGTGGTCTAAGCTGCCACATCCATTTTATAGTCTATTGAAATCATATATAGAAAATTGATTCTTTCAAGTGAAATACCAGGATAATGTTATAGCTCTCTATTCCATAAAATCAGGAATTCCACAATTCTTAGCCCAATACTATGTATAATCTAAATTTAACAGAAGAAATACTGAAATCAGAAGTAAACACTGAAATAATGAAACAATTGTCTTTAGAGACAATTAATATTAGGTACCCTCCATAAAACTGGCTTCATTTATACACAGACTGATCCTTGATTTCCAGGTAACAAGGTGCCGGTGCAGGTGTTACTTGCTGTCTCTTTTCACTTAATAGATCTCTTGGATATGGAACAACAAGTTTTGATGGAGAAATCATTGCAATAAGTGAAAGTCTCAGGAATCTTCTTTGCCACATCGATAAATTTAAGAATACAGTTATATTGTCAGACTCCAAAGCAGCTATTCTATCAATACTGGGTGTTCATTTCAAAGTGTGTCATGACGTCACTGTTGTTGGGTCACCGATTTGAAGCGAGTTTCAGTTTATATGTTAGAGAAGTTGCCTATTATTTAAGGCGTTCTTCAATCTGAACTTGAGAATGTGTACGGTATAACTTGAACGTCGTAGCAACAGATGGCGGTCTATACGGTCTGTGTGCTACCATAACCTCTTTCGAACTGTGTTTTGCGCCAGCAAGTCGTACGCAGGGTATATGTTATCATCGGTTGCGTATGGTAACATTCCACAACACAAATCAAATGCTCCGTGTCCATGTTGACCGTCGAAGTTAATGTCAACAAATACGTAAGTAATCGTCTTAACCCTCTCCCCATATCTCGACAGTACGTATTTCCAAACAGTTCACATTCCTGCCACTACCGGCGTTACCGTACGTATCGGCACGTACTCTTCAGAATGAACGCCGTACTTGCTAGCCAACTTCTCTGCCTCTTAGATTATACACCTGAGCTGCGGAAGTGTAGGAAGATTGAATTCTCTAGGCTCATCAGCTAGCCACATGACGGCATGCAGCGAGCCAAGACACATTTTGAACTGAACACCCAGTAGTCTCGAGACACACATCTTCATCTCAAACAACAGAAATAACTAAAATGCTCTCTCAATCAATAACACTCAATAAAAGAATTGTATTCCAATGGATACTATTCCATTGTAGAATCCTGGGCAACGAGAATGTGGATGCTTTAGCAAAGAAGGGCAGCACAGTTACTTACAGACCTGTTACTAAATCTACGTATTACTCTGTAAAAAGATTTATTAAATCTACATACTTAGACTTCAACAAACAAAATTTGATAACATATCTCAAGAAAAATAATGGAACTCTCTGCATCATAATCCACAGTTAATTCCCAATTTACCATACAAATCGTCTGTAGCTGCATTTAGATTGGCAACAGGCCATGACTGTTTGGCCAAACACCTGCATAGAATTGGAATATATCAGTCCCCTAACTGCCCATTGTGCAACTCAAACGAAAAAATGGATTCGGAACATCTCAAAATCTGTGCTTCAGTGGCTGACCATGACAATATCTTTAAAAAATATTGAGGTCAAATGACTTTATTGTCAAATGCCTGGCATTAGAAAACACTGCTGATTTACCTACTAATTTAGACACAATCTTAGCCACATTTGCAGATGACACTGCTATGTTAGCGGTTCATGAAAACTCAAGTATTGCATTACAACATGTACAAGATTATCTGATCCAAATAGGAAACTGACTTAAAATGGAGAGTTAAAATCAATGAAACCGAAAGTCAATACATTACATTTACATTGTGAAGAAGTTCCTTTACAACTCAAGAATCAAATTGTGCCCCGAACTGAATAGATCGCCAGCTAACTTGGAAGAAATGTATCTGGACTAAACGAAAACTACTAAATCTTAAATTCAGCAAATTACACTGATTAATTGGACGTAAATCACAACTATCAGCAGCAAATAAATTAACCCTGTACAAAGCCATTCTAAAACTTGTTTGGACGTATAGAATTCAGCTTTGGAGTACTGCAAGCAACTGTAACATCGAGATACTGGAGCAATTTCAATCAAAGACACTACAAACAATATATTGGCAACATCCCTTGGTACATCAACACCAGATATATCTACCATGACTTTCGCATCCCAACAGTCAAACAAGCAAAAGAAATTACGTCTTGCCTAAACAGCCATCCAAATTCATTAGCAGAGAATTCATTGGACAATAGCAGCCTTCACCTGAACAGACTTAACAGACATGCTGTTTTAGATTTAATCTACAGATTCAAACAGTAATTTCAATTTTAGAAGCGATTGATATACCAATGGGCTGTATTTGTAAAACTGTTAATTCTTTCATCATTGTTACTTATTGTTCACATTGTTGAATAGATTGTAATTTTTTTGACAAGTTAAAAAAATAATGAATGAGTTCTAAGAGATATTTTTATTGTCCTTAAAAATAAAACCACTTTCACATGATTCTACCTATAGGACAGCTGAAGGATATGACTGCCACATTTTCTAGACATTCAGCATTAGTAGCAGTAGGGATGTCAGTCCTACTTGTTTGTTTGCTGCCTTTACTCCCAAGGAAATACCTCTGGTATTCATTTCTGCTGGAAGCTGAGTGAACCTCAGGTCCTAGTGTGGCTTAGAAGGATTAGATCAATGGAGAAAATCCATGATTCCATGGGAAGGGTAGATCTAAATTTGCATATACTTAAATTTTATATTTTTCATGATCTAATTGGAATGCTAGTAGATGATTTTATGCTCTTCATTTCTAAAAAAACAAGACATTACCTACAAAAACAAATTACACAAGTTTGCAAGTTCTGGACTTTAATGAATGAAAGCTTAGGATATTTGAAAGAAGAATAGTAAGAAAGATTTTTGGAGCAATAAATGATCCTTTAACACAAGAAAAGAGGATATTAAAAATGAACATACAGTAAAACCTCGATTTTCCGTCACTCTATTAATCGATTGATGGATTATCCGACTGACTTTCTCTCGCTCTTTTTTTATGTAAAAAAAATATGAAGTACTATATTATGTACATTATATTAGTACGAATTTTTTCTACAGAGTGTTTTCTTTACAAACCTTTACCCTTATACAGTATGGTCTACTCTTAAAGGGGCCGTGCTGTCTAACTTCTATGCAAAATGTTTTCTACAAGTTTCAAAAGAAAACGTGTTGTGCTAAAAAAAAAAAGTACAAGTAATTGAATGGTTTGGAAAACGAGAAACTATGGTTTATCTCGCATCAGAATACGAAATAGAAATTACAAATATAAAGTGTATAAAGTATGTAAATCTACAACATGAGACCTGTAGGCCTACTATTCCTATCTTTTCACAGACAGCCGTCATAAGGAGTTTTGTCGTTGAAAATCAGACTTAAATAAGTGAACGTCTGATCTATTATCTAGAATGTTAAAACAGAAGACCACGGAGGAAATTACGAAACTGTATTAATCTATGCACTTAATTTATGAAAACCTTATATGCTATGGATTATTCGATTTTTTTTATTAACCGTTCACTCCAGCCCCTTCATTACCACGGATAATAGAGATTCTACTGTATTATCCGAACATATAAAGAGCCAGATTTTTAAATCTATTTAATGGTGCTATATCAACTACTAGGTTATTTAGTATAACTGGAATTGCTTATAGCGAGATAAGGTTGAGGATTCGTCATAAGATTACATGACATTCACCTTACAGTTGAGAAACCTTGGGGAAAAAAAACAACCAGGTAATCAGCCCAAATGGGAATCTAATCTATGCCGGAGTACAGCTCTGTGCTTCTGCCTGAGTTACACCGATGCCTGTCAGATATTGTAGCCGAAATTAAAGAAGACTCAAATGTATTGGACATGTCATCAGAGCACCAGGAGAAATAGAATTCGACTATATTTTGAAGGAAAGACAATAAGATGTTTCTCATGTAGTTTCAAGATATTTTGTAAAAACATTGCCTTTTTTACGAGGATTATTTCAAAAGTTCTGCATACTAAGTTGGAATTGAAAAAAAAAAAGATTTATTTTACAAAATGCATTTACAGGCCTAACTGTCCCCTAACTGCCCATTGTGCAACTCAAACCAAGAAATGGATTCGGAACACCTCAAAATCTGTGCTTCAGTGGCTGACCATGATAATATCTTTCAAAAATATTGGAGTGCAAGAGGTCAAATGGCTTTATTGTCAAACGCCTGGCATTAGAAAACAACAACATTTACAGGCCTTCAATATAATCTCCATTCTTCCTTATGACAGCTTCCCAGTGTTTTGGCAAAGTTTATGTTCCGGACAGGACACCTTTATTGTCGAGTTGTCTGATTACTCAGGTCATCTCATTGGAAACTTCGTTCTGGCTCAAAATCTCGTATCCAGGTTTCATCTATGGCAACAATCCTTCACAGAAACTGCTCTCCTTCTCTTTAGTAACACTGAAGCAATTTTCTGTGATTCTCTTGCGACCTGCTTTCTGCTCTTCACTCATATGATGAAGAACCCATCTGGCAGCAACTTTTCTCATCTGTAAATTTTTTCAGTCATTCTGTAAACTGAAGTGACAGACATTCTGGCCTCATGTGCAATTTCCCCACATGTTTTTCGTCGATCCTTTTGCAAAATGTCCTCCACTTCTTGGGTTGTCCTCAGTGTTTACCTGACCTTCACGGAAACGAGTAGATCATCATGACACTCTACTAAGGTCTACTACATTATCCCCACACACCTCACACAAAGCGTTGTGAATTTTAGTTCTTTCCTCATAAAGTTTCAATTTTGATGTAGGATTGCTGGTCGCTACATGGTTTCCTCTTCCATTTTAAGGCAGAATTATTGACCACAGAGCCGAACTATCCAACAAACATACATACAGCATTCTAGCCTGAAGTCTGGTTCATAACTGACACAAATTTCAGAGTGATCACTTCACTGTAACAGTCGCACATGTGCAGTGTGCAGAACTTTTGAAATGACCTTCGTATATTCAAGTAATTGGAAAAATACTTGTTCAGATAATTCAGTTGGTATAATCTAGATGGACATGTATTGATATGACCACCCCATTTCTACTTAAATTCATGCTTTGTAGTTTCTTTTTTGCCTACATGCCGTGTCACAAGTATACACCATTCTTTTACATTAACAAATATGAACATTAACATAAAAAGATTAAAATGTTAAATAAGTGAGCAAGTAAAACAGTTTATTACATACTAACATTCAGTACCGTAGTTTCCCCTAACTATGGTCCACATTTGTCACATTTTTCTTTGTATATTCAAGACTATTCATCCAGATTAAGTGAAATTTTGGCTTCGGTCTCTTGTAAGTGTATATTAAATAAATATTGACATATGTGTTTGAAATTATTTAATTACAAGTGTTCAAAAAATAATAAGCATTGGTACATATAAACTTCATCTTACGATGTTGGATGACGTATATACGTCCGTTGATGTGACATATTAATGACTAGATCAGACGCTATGGACAGTACTCTATAGCAGAGTCGCCAGTATGAGAGGAGAATTTCAAGCCTTTGGCGTGAAACGAACTCGATAGCTCAGTTGGTAGAGCGCCTGACCGGAGTACAGGAAGTCGCAGGTTCGAATCCCGCTCGAGGTTGTGAAAATTTTTCTTTCATATCATGGCATGATTTGCGACTATATAAGTATTTAAACATTCATTGGTACATAGTTGTATTCTGAGTTGTCCAACTATGGTCCACTCATATATTCATGCTTGAAAGCATGAATGGACTATAGCTGGATCTGTAATTATTCGTAAATAAATAAATTGAGTTTCTAATTTAAGGGTAGAAACATAATCTAGCACAGAAATATTAAAAATAAATGAAAAGTACATGGATTCTTTTTATTAGTACAAATTGTATAAACACACAATGAACAAGTGAAATCTGAAAGCCATTTTCCTGCAATAATGAACAACTACACTCACCGGCAAAAATACCGGGCCACTGAAAGTTTCTCATTTTTTTTTATGAGGTGAGAATCAGAAAACCCATTATGAAATGAAGACAACATTGCTTCCCAGAAAGAAAAAAATCTTGTTTATTATCACTTGCTCTATTATTTTCAACGCCAAACAATGGATATAATTAAAAGTTGTAAAAATTTACAAATTGTTTCAATTTTCTTTCAAATGTTCAACTGATTTTGTGGCCATCCAAATGTTACTAAGAGCGGATATTGCCTCCCCTCAGTAATTGCCGCTTTTTACTATACATGAAACAACAGCTCCATTGTTCTTCACTTCCAAAACTTTCCCTGACCACAATTCCTCCTCATAAGTAACTACCATATAACTATGTGCCTTCACCATTATTTTAACAGATTTCGTCTTCTTTTCCACATCTGACTCACTGTCTGTAAATATGGAGAGTACACCGGAAACATCATAATCTGTATCCAATTCAATTTCATCACTCTCATAGTCACTTACAGGGACGGTTGTGATCCTTCTACCCATGATTTCGTGTCTTCACACATTCAATAGAACGATGCGCACTGACCTTGTTAAGCATCCATATCATTGCCATGTGTAATGGTAGATAGAAGCATCTATGGGGAACATAATTCCATCACAGTGGCGCCTTAAATGGAAAACACCGAACTCTTGGGGGACTAAGTAGTACGTAATGCGTTTTGGACCATAGTTATGGGAAATTACGGTACTTGACAATATTTGTCAGAGGAAAAAACTAAGCCTTTTAGGCTGACGTGCAGGAGGCCTTTAAGACTCCTTAAGACCACCACCACCACAGTAGCAGCTCGTCGTAAAAAAGTAGGTGAAGTGCTGTTCACATACACAAATTAATGGTTTTACCAATATAATGAGTACGTACAATTTTACTAGCTCTAGAACAGTGTTCTGCAACCGGTGTGCCTTCACAAGGTGAAAGGTGTGACGCGAACTTTTACCTATTATTACAAGAAATTTATAAATTTAATTTAAATTAAAATTAAATTGTTTTCATAAATATATATTTTTGCATATACGAGGCCTGTCTAAAAAGTATCTGACCTTTAGCCAGAAAAAATATTTCAAATACCTGACTGGGTTGGGACCCTAATCCCTTTCAAAGTAGGCCCCTTGTGCTTGCACACACTTAGCCCACCGATCCTTCCACTGCCGGAAACACCTCTGGAAGTCTTCTTTTGGAATGGTGTTCAGCTCCGTCATCGCGTTCCGCATTATCTCTTCTCTACTCTCAAAACGGGAGCCTTTCAGTGATGTCTTCAATTTTGGAAACAACCAGAAGTCGCAAGGAGCCAGGTCTGGAGAGTAGGGAGGTTGGCGAATGGTTGTAATTCCATGTTTGGCCAAGAAAGTGTGGATCAATTGGGATGAATGTGCGGGGGCGTTGTCGTGATGCAAGTGCCAGTTGTTCACCGGCCACATGTCTGGTCTTTTGCGCCGAACTGCATCACGGAGTCGCCGGAGAACATCATGATAGTACTCCTTTGCCACCGTTTGTCCTTCCGGTGCGTATTCGTGATGCACAATTCCACGGACATCAAAGAAAACAGTCAGCATCACCTTGATTTTGCTTCGCACCTGCCGCGCTTTCTTCGGCCTTGGAGACTCGGGATGCTTCCATTGCGACGACTGTCTTTTTGTTTCTGGGTCGTACCCGTACATCCATGACTCATCTCCAGTTATCACGGTGTTTAGAAACCCAGGATCAGTGTTGGCGGTGTCCAGAAGTTCCTGTGCAACGTCACGACGGAGGTCTTTTTGTTCCGGGGACAACAACTTGGGCACGAATTTCGCAGCCACTCGGTTCATGTTCAAATCATCACGCAAAATTGCATGTGCAGAATCTTTACTAACTCCAACCTCTTCGGTAATCTCCCGCGGTCAAACGACGATCTGCTATCACCAATTTTCGCACCCTCTCAACAACAGCTGCACTCCGAGCAGTTTGGGGCCTGCCACAACGCTGCTCACTCTCCGCTGATGTGCGGCCATCTTTGAATCGGTTGAACCACTCTTTAATTTGTGTTACACCCATCGCATCTTCCCCAAACACCTGCTGAATCTTACGAATTGTTTGACTTTGAGAATCACAAAGCTTTTGACAAAATTTGATGCAGTATCTTTGCTCAATTCGTTCAGTCATCTTGCGAGAAAACTAAATCCGACAAACACTTAGAACAGCACCTTACTTGGCGACCACCAGCCAGTGACTGGCACAAGCGAATGCGGTGAAAAAATTCAAGCATGCGCATTACGGTTCCTCCTTCCACCGTGCACAGTGGCGCCGCCTTAGAATCACTACTTTGCGCGGGAAAATTTAAGGTCGGATACTTTTTAGACAGGCCTCGTAGGCCATTCGGTATTTCATAAAACCTACATGCGCGTAAACCTACATACCTGCCGAGTTAGTGACGTCCAGTGACAGCGAAGACATTATGAAGGAGAAAATAAAGAGCAGTCAGAAGTTGTCACTTCAGATCGACGAGTCCATCGATATTAGCCGTCACGCAAACTTCTTTCCCACATTCGGTACATTGATGGGGATGTAATTGCAAGTAATTTATTATTATTTTTTTTTTTGCAAAGAACTGCCCGAGCGAGCTACCGGTGAAGAAATATTTCGTACAACTAATGAATATGTGGTCCGTAATGAATTAACATGGGAGGATTGCGTTAGTGTTTGTACAGATGGAGCCACTTCTGACAGGCCGAGTGAAAGGATTCGTGGCTAAAGTACATGAAGTAAATCCTAACATACGGAGCGACCATTGTCTCATTCACTGCGAAGCCATTGTTGCTAAGTCTTTTCCATCTCCTCTGAAAATTGTGATGGACGAAGTAGACCTAGTAAAAGTCGTGAACTTCGTCAAATCGCGGCCCGTAAATACGAGGCTTTTTTTCCTTTTTGTGTCAGGAAATGGATCAGAGCACATTGCACTCCTGCTACATACAGAAGTGCGATGGTTGTCACAAGGTAAAGTGTTAGCGCGAATGTTTCAACTTAAAGAGGAGGTGTCGTACTTGAATTTTTTACTATTGAGGGCATGAGTACGCGGATTTATTTGCAGATGATGAATGGGTATCTAAGTTGGCATATATTTTCGTACATTTTAATGAGCATTAACAGAGAAATGCAAGGTAGGGACGAAAATATTCTGACGAGTATGGATGAGATTCAAGGATTTGTGAATAAAATGAATTTGTGGATACAGATTATTTAAAATAGGTGGTTTGAGATGTTCCCAACTGTATGGTCCCTTGCTGACGATAATAAAGTGTTGACGGACTTAATTAAAGAACATTTAGTAATCTTGCAGCACAAGTTAAAAAATTATTTTGGAGATGGTGTTCAAGATATTGACTGGGTTCGTGATCCATTCATTGTGGATTCAAACCATCTTCCGAATAATATACTCGTACAAGAGGAACTGGCGGATTTAAAAGCAGACAGAACACTGACATGAAAACTTCTCGAAGTGCCTTTGGAAACATTTTGGTTGTCAATAAGGAGTGAATACTCGGTTATCACTGAGATGGCTGTTAATAACCTATGTTATTGCCAATTTCAACTACATATATGTGTGAAGTGGGCTTCTTGATCTTAACTGAAATTAAAACATCAAAGAGGGAGAGACTCAAATCCATCAATGAAGAAATTAGGCTTGCAGTGTCAACGATTCTACCACGGATCAACCAGCTGTGTGCAGCTAAGCAGGCCCAAGTATCACATTGAAGGTGTGAGTAAAGTTATTTACTTTAATATTAGTAATAGAAATATGTAGGCCTATTTTCTACAGTGAAGTTCATAAATTGTTAATAAATGCAAGAATCTATTTCTGTTTAATAATAATACATCTGATTACATTAATTAATTATATTAAGAGAGACAAATTAGGGCCTATATGTTTTTGAGGGGCTTAACATTTTGGTGTGCAGTGTTGAGTTTAGGGTGTGCTGTGAATAGAAAAAGATTGCGGAACACTGCTTTAGAACACATACAAACAGGAAAATTAATTTATTTCAGAACTCACCCAATTTCTTGCAAGTTAATCATCCTATCTTTTAAAGCAGCAAACCTGTCGATAATGTGTTCATAAAATGCCTGAGTTTAACTGAGGGTGGACAGTAGGGTAAAGGTTGGTAATATTGTGATACTAATAATATTATGATAGTTCCTTTTGAGAATTTTTTACAATTTTACTGAGGGAGAGGAAGATAGGTTTTTTTGGATCAACGTATTAAGGGAATGTTCGTGGACAAGTTTCTGCACAAAACTGGTCCTTCTCTCGCTCATTAAAATTGTAAAAAATTCTCAAGAAGTACTATCATAATATTATTAGTAACAGAATATTACGAACATTTACCCTATATATATATATATATATATATATATATATATATATATATATATATAGCTAATGATGTTAGGCTAATGATGAAAATCTCCTGTGATTTAGCATTCCGAGTGATATTTTTAATTTTTTCAAATAGAAAAGATTCTTTCATCAGAATAATTTTTTTGAAATTATTTTATACAACTTCTCTATTTTCTTAGCACTTTTTTAAAACAAAGAATAAATGCAACTGTAGATCGTCAAGGATTTAAAACCCTCATATTTAAGTCTACAAAACGGCATTTCTAGTAAATTACAAACTGTGTCATTTTCGGGATACATAGGCTATTTCGCAATCATTTATCAACATTTTCTATATACTGGTACCTAAGTATTTGTATAATACGACTATAGTGATTAAACATATAATACACATTATGATGAGGATTAATACTCTATATACACTTATCACTAATATACTATAAATACAATAAATAATAAGTTAATAAATATGTACACATTCTTAAACTACATGTGTACATTTACACGCGCGTTAAACTTTCAAATACAAGAGCTGGAACAAAACTGGCAAGCTCATAAGAAGAAATAATACACGCAGCGGAAAATATCTTTTAAACTTTGCGAATGTATGTGGCATGTATTCCTAATAAAATAACATAGAACCAGCTAATTTACCACTGCAGGGGTGACTGCTTGGACACAAGGAATTGGGATACTATTCTCGAGTCAGGTAGTACATACTGTAAAATTTCACAGCCCTCAAACAATAACCCCTGGGCTTGGAGACCACCTTCAACCCTTCTATATTATTAGCACCATTAGATCTGCAAACTGGTTACTCCACCTACAACAAGTCTGACAGTTGCCCGGAACTGAAAGACTTAGAAACGCACTTCACTCATACAATCTTTCTTCAGTGCGTGACATCACGTTACCAAGTGCTGTATGAGAATGGGAGCCCAAATAATTTCACCTCTACAGTATTGTAATTTCCAATAGACACCGCTCGGTGTTTGTGACAGTTGGGATTATTCTATTCGGCGGATGGTTACAGAAACTATTTATGCAACTAAATACTGTTCATAACGACTGAAAAGAAAACTTTTTTTTATTTTAGAAATACGGTACCGGAAATAACTAGAATTAATTATTAATACGAGATAAAATTGTTTTTTACACTTAAATAGGTGAAGTGGCACTTCACCTGAATAAACGTCCCTGCACCACCACCACCACCAAAACAACAACAACAACTACTACTACTACTACTCTTAGCTGTAAGCTTTCACAGCTGGTGTCTAATTGATATGGAGCTTTTGGGCTAAGATGCCATGGTAATATCTACACCAGTAGACCACGGCATCTTAGCCTGGAAGTTCCATATCAACTACTACTACTACTACTACTACTACTACTACTCTTAGGTGTAGGCTTTCACAGCCGGTGTCTAATTGATATGGAACTTTCGGGCTAAGATACCATGGTAATATCTACACCAGTAGACCACGGCATCTTAGCCTGGAAGCTCCATATCATCTACTACTACTACCACCACCTCCACCATTACTCTTTCTGCTTAACTGGAAACTTACGTCACACCCAAATAATGAACATTTATATGATCTTACCAAACCGTAAAGACAGAAAAGAATAAGACTTTTAAGGTACCCATAACCATTACTTTTCGAATTAGTTGTGGGGGTTATACAATATAGCCTTCCAATATCTTTTCTTAGTCTAATTGTCAATTTTACAACAGATACACATCTTTTTTGCTTGGGATTTTGTTGTTAATTATTCACATATTTAACAGAAATAATCTGACTGAAAAACTGTGTTCGGCTAACTTCATCCATCATACGTTCAAATCAAACAATGTCATTTAAAACAAAAACTCGAGTTTAGTTAGTCATCGACTTGTTTCAACCAATTACACTACTAGACAAATACGAAATCCGAAACGAGCATTCACTTATAGGCCTTCCATACAAAAACATATTCATAAAAATACTATTAGAGAATTGTACCACTATGAAAAATTCCTTTTTGTTAACAGGACAGATGTTACTTCATATAATAATCAAAACAGAGATCAATCAAGTACAGTAGAACTAAGATTGGATATTTATATTTCCCCAACTGTCACATACCGGTATATAGTAAGACTAGGAATTAGGAAGTCCACAAAATCGAACTCATGCATTAAATTATATTTTCTACTTACAGTGCAATGATTTTAAATTTCAATGGGCAATTGAACTGCTTAAAAATGTGATACAATGCAAAATTTAAATCAATTCGGAATCTCTGCATAAAAATGGTTCAAAAACAGTGGTTACAGTCTGGATGTAAAAATCATGTAATCTAGTGTGTATCTTAAGAGATGAAAAATATATACTAATGTACACATATGCAAAATAAAGAATCATAGAAAGTAATACATCATTTTAACTCAAGGTGTTCTAAATGTCTAAGCAACAACACCATTTCTTCAAGATTTGGGATATAGTTGTAGAAAAATTGCCACGAATCAGTCAAACCAGCTGCTAATTATTTCTCATAATGGATATTGCGTTCAATTCCCAACAGATTCTCTGAAAATTTTAGTGGCCAGTGACACTGTTTAGCATGCTTTCAGTCAACGACTTCTTATTGTCACCAAACGCCTTTCTGATTAGGATAATTAAATAATTACAATTATATTGTAGGTACACAATTCCATCATGTTTAATTTTCACTTCTGATTATGTTAAGTATAATTCGCATTTACAAGTCAACAGTTATTCACACAATAGAAGATGGTGCAGAGCAGGGCTTAATATGATCACTTAGGAGACAAAACAAATGAAGAGGAAAATCATTTGTGTCTAGTGCAATCCATACATAACTTTGTATGGATTTGGATTTATATGCTGGTTATGACAAATAGTGCTTAATTATCAGATTGTGATTATGTACCGTCATTTCCCATAACTATGGTCCACGATACAAACATTCAAATTTTGTACTTCATAACGTAGTACCTCGTTCATCTATATTTTTGCTGTAATGTAGTTTGAAGCCAAGTTACTGCAGCTATCTACGACCGATCTATGTTACTTATACAATGTTCTTTGAGTGGTTGTATCGTGGACCATAGTTATGGAAAATGACGGTATTCTATGAGTGTTCTTTGAGTGGTTGTATCGTGGACCATAGTTATGGAAAATGACGGTATTCTATTTTATGTTCCGATATTATATTTCACTTTGTGTGTCTTAAACATGACATAGAATACCAATTTTACGAGACAGCAGGTTGCATCAACTCTAGAATAAAAATAAATAAATTCACGCACAATTTTATTCACAATATCGGACTAATAAATTACTTATCGAACCATAATAATTCAGTTATAATGATTATAGAGTCATAAGTCTTTGAAACTGATGTCACTTTAGTTGCATGAACATAATTTTTCGATGTAATGAAACCTTCGTTATGAATACAGAATGTTTCAAAGTTTCAATATTCAATACAGCATTTAAATGCATTTTCCTAATTAATTTTTAAATACATCTTCTTAAAATTGAGCTGTTGCTAAGTAACGTTAGTATGACGTCAGAATCGTGTGTTTGATTTTGAGGAATGCACACTGTTCAAGACTTTTTTAAATCATTGTATGTAGTGTTTTCTTGACAGTCCGGGACAAGTACTTAAATACCTGATACATTTTATTCACAGTTTGAATCCTATAAGGCAAAATGAGTTAAATTCCGTGATAAATTATGTGTTTGTCAGTTAACTGTGCATATTTAAGATCCTGTCTAACTTCGGTCCAGAGTAAATCAAGTGCTAAAAATGAAAACTCAACAATCAACGGAGATGGAAGCTCCAAAGCCAATGCAATTGGTGATATCGGCCATCAAGGATCTACGAGAGCCCAACGGTCCTACTCCAGGGAAGATAGCAAAGTATATCATGTCACGCTACCCCACTGATGCCAGCAAGCTGAAGCAGCAGGTAGACGCAGCATTGAAACGAGGAGTGACCTACGGAATCCTGAGGACTGACCAGGGCCGCTACCAACTCGAGGACCTGGATGATGGGTCACAGCACATGAGGTCACAGAGACGACGCCGCTGGTCTCCTTCTGGACGCAGGCACAGGAGGGGAGAAAGCCGAGGGAGCTCTAGACACAGGAGACGTCGCCAGTCTAGTTCCGAAAGCAGACGCAGGAGACTTCGCCAGTCTAGTTCCGAAAGCAGACGCAGGAGACTTCGCCAGTCTAGTTCCGAAAGCAGACGCAGGAGACTTCGCCAGTCTAGTTCCGAAAGCAGACCCAGGAGACGTCGCCAGTCTAGTTCCGAAAGCAGATCCAGGAGACGTCGCCAGTCTAGTTCCGAAAGCAGACGCAGGAGACGTCGCCAGTCTAGTACCGAAAGCAGACCCAGGAGACGTCGCCAGTCTAGTACCGAAAGCAGACCCAGGAGACGTCGCCAGTTTAGTACCGAAAGCAGACCCAGGAGACGTCGCCAGTCTAGTACCGAAAGCAGACCCAGGAGACGTCGCCAGTCTAGTACCGAAAGCAGACCCAGGAGACGTCGCCTGTCTAGTACCGAAAGCAGACCCAGGAGACGTCGCCAGTCTAGTTCCGAAAGCAGACCCAGGAGACGTCGCCAGTCTAGTACCGAAAGCAGACCCAGGAGACGTCGCCAGTCTAGTACCGAAAGCAGACCCAGGAGACGTCGCCAGTCTAGTTCCGAAAGCAGACCCAGGAGACGTCGCCAGTCTAGTACCGAAAGCAGACCCAGGAGACGTCGCCAGTCTAGTTCCGAAAGCAGACCCAGGAGACGTCGCCAGTCTAGTACCGAAAGCAGACCCAGGAGACGTCGCCAGTCTAGTACCGAAAGCAGACCCAGGAGACGTCGCCAGTCTAGTACCGAAAGCAGACCCAGGAGACGTCGCCAGTCTAGTTCCGAAAGCAGACCCAGGAGACGTCGCCAGTCTAGTTCCGAAAGCAGACCCAGGAGACGTCGCCAGTCTAGTTCCGAAAGCAGACCCAGGAGACGTCGCCAGTCTAGTTCCGAAAGCAGACCCAGGAGACGTCGCCAGTCTAGTTCCGAAAGCAGACCCAGGAGACGTCGCCAGTCTAGTTCCGAAAGCAGACCCAGGAGACGTCGCCAGTCTAGTTCCGAAAGCAGACCCAGGAGACGTCGCCAGTCTAGTTCCGAAAGCATACGCAGGAGACGTCGCCAGTCTAGAACCGAAAGCAGACCCAGGAGACGTCGCCAGTCTAGAACCGAAAGCAGACCCAGGAGACGTCGCCAGTCTAGTACCGAAAGCAGACCCAGGAGACGTCGCCAGTCTAGAACCGAAAGCAGACCCAGGAGACGTCGCCAGTCTAGAACCGAAAGCAGACCCAGGAGACGTCGCCAGTCTAGTACCGAAAGCAGACCCAGGAGACGTCGCCAGTCTAGAACCGAAAGCAGACCCAGGAGACGTCGCCAGTCTAGAACCGAAAGCAGACCCAGGAGACGTCGCCAGTCTAGTTCCGAAAGCAGACCCAGGAGACGTCGCCAGTCTAGTACCGAAAGCAGACCCAGGAGACGTCGCCAGTCTAGTACCGAAAGCAGACCCAGGAGACGTCGCCAGTCTAGTACCGAAAGCAGACCGAGGAGACGTCGCCAGTCTAGTACCGAAAGCAGACCCAGGAGACGTCGCAGTCTAGTTCCGAAAGCAGACCCAGGAGACGTCGCCAGTCTAGTTCCGAAAGCAGACCGAGGAGACGTCGCCAGTCTAGTTCCGAAAGCAGACCGAGGAGACGTCGCCAGTCTAGTTCCGAAAGCAGACCCAGGAGGGGAGGGCGTCGACGACGCAGCTCTCACATCTGCCAGCCAAGGCATTCTTGCCAAATGAGGGACGTGCCTGCCAGGAAAGCAAACAACGACTCCAAGTAGAAGCAGCAGAATTGAAAACAAGTTGTGCTTGGATATAGGTCTTTGTGACTGCGCAACTAGAACCTACCTCCTCTGTTGTTTTTGAAAAAAAGTTAAAAACATTTTGTACCAGATTTCACTGCTCAAATAAAATCTGATTTTATTTTATCTGTCATTTTATTTTATAGTCCATGTACCTCAATTTAGAAGTGAACTTAGTATATTAGGATTGTAGGCCAATACTAGTGAGATTTAGAAATATGAGAATTATAGAAGTGTTAATCCTGGGTAATTTAAGAAAAAAAAACAATTAAAAACATTTTGTACCAGATTTCACTGCTCAAATAAAATCTGATTTTATTTTATGTCATTTTATTTTATAGTCCATGTACCTCAATTTATAAGTGAACTTAGGAAATTAGGATTGTAGGCCAATACTAGTGAGATTTAGAAACATGAGAATTATAGAAGTGTTAATCCTGGGTAATTTAAGAGAAAAAAAAAGTGAGAGAATAGGAAGGTACCATATATATATATATATATACCATATGGAATAAGATATAGACGCAAGTTACTGCTTCCATTCATGAAGACGGCAAAGTAAGGGTCATTTTACAAAAATATATAAAGACAAACTGAAAGTAATTGGAAAGTATTACGACCTAGAGTTTTGTCAAGATAAATAATAATCTGGAATTTGGGATAAATAAAAACACGTCAGGACAACTAAACCAGCAGAGCAATGAACGCGAAAAAAATAACGAGATCAACAAAAATTAGAATGATGGCAGAAAACCACAAACAGCTGGAAAGGAAGATAGACGAGGAGAAGAAAAATGTGCGAAGTGATGCAAAGGTAAATCAAAGTGCAACGTCAGGAGAAATAAAGAGGATGAATAGAAGAATGTAGGTTATTGCAGACGTCAACTACAAAACAAATATTGGACAAAGATGGAACCAGAGCAACAATACATACTTATGGCTTTTAGAGAACCTGGAGGTTCATTGCCGCCCTCACATAAGCCTGCCATCAGTCCCTATCCTGAGCAAGATTAATTCAGTCCCTACTATCATATCCCACATTCCTCAAATCCATTTTAATATTATTCTCCCATCTACGTCTTGGTCTCCCCAAAGGTTTTTTTCCCTCTGGCCTCCCAACTAACATTCTATATGCATTTCTGGATTCACTCATATGTGCTACATGTCCTGCCCATCTCAAACATCTGGATTTAATGTTCCTAATTATGTCAGATGAATATGCGTGCAGTTCTGTATTGTGTAACTTTCTCCATTCTCCTCTAACTTTACCCCACTTAGCCCCAAATATTTTCCTAAGCACCTTATTTTCAAACATCTTGTAACTTTCTCCATTCTCCTGTAACTTCATTCCTCTTAGCCCCAAATATTTTCCTAAGCATCTTATTTTCAAACACCCTTAACCTCTTCTCTCTCAAAGTGAGAATCCAAGTTTCACAACCCTACAGAACAACCAATAATATAACTATTTTATAAATTCTAATTTTCAGTTTTTTTTTTTTTTTAAAGAGCAGACTGGATGACAAAAGCTTCTCAATCGAATAATAACAGACATTTCTCATATTTATTTTGGTTTAATTTACTCGGGAGTGTCATTTTATATTTATTATTGTTCCTCCAAGATATTTGAATTTTTCCACCTCTCCAAAGGATAAATTTCCAATTTGTTTATTTCCATCTCATACCATGTTCTGGTCACGAGACATAATCATATACTTTGTCTTTTCGAGATTTACTTCCAAACCAAAAGAATCAGTTCCATTCCGAGACTTATTTTGGGGTTTTGTAACAAGCTGTTTTTTTTACAGTGACAGGTTGTTAGACCTTCACCCAATCCCCATGCTGGAGGACCACCCCTTATCGGCTGTCTGCAACTGCTTATTCAATATATTCACAGCTATACCTTATTTTATTTCAAGGAGTGCAGTTCGGTGGCTCCTTTGAACACCCACTTACAGATTTATGACTTCCTACACAAACACCTCTGACAATTCCATCCTGTCCCCTCGTCCCAACATTGCACAGTTGCCACAATCCTGGTCAGGGGCGGACGCAGGATTTTTTTTCGGGGAGGGATTTGAGGAGATAGTAAAAATGGAGTAATGAGAAATAAGTTTACTCACAATTTGTTTCCGAGTCACAAACATTTACAAATCGGTCCTACCCCAACCCAGCTCGATGGCATTTAAGTGTGTTTTTAATTGCGACAGGCCTCATATCAGTCGATTTACTGGCATGTAAAAGAAGTCCTGAGGGAAAAAATTCCGGCACACCGGCGACACTGATATAACCTCAGCAATTGCAAGTGTTGTTGAATAAACCATATTTTTTTAATTTTAACATTTACAATGACTGCAATACAAAAACAATGACGGTATGACATTTACAGAAGAAGGCGACGAGGCCTCTTAGACATTTCATCCAGTACTTCATGAGCTTTAACTGCTACATTTTTATGTATATACATCAAGGCCAGTCCATTTAGGCTGTAGTTACAGGCAACGTGCAGAAAAGTTTCAGCGCCTTGTGAGTGCAGGGAAAAATAATTTCATTGCACCTGTTCAAAGATGATATAAAAACAGTAGGTATTAGGTGAAGATTTTTCTGATCAAGGAAATTTCTTCTCCACATCTTCAATTCATTGAAGAAAGACTGGTGATGCATCAACATCATTGGGCCACTGATTTACTACAGCCTCAACAGCAGTTTCTAAATCTTCATCTGATGCTCGCACTATGTTTTTAGGCAGAAAAGTTTATATGAACTTAAGGATTCCCTTATGATTTAAAAACCTGTCCTTGAGCTGACTAATGAAATAGTCTAAGAAGAGAAGGAAAATTACAAGCCTAAAATACTCTTCATGACTCTCTGTCTTGAAGTAAGAACTCTGTGTTTGTCTTCCTGCAGTTCTTGGAATTTAACATTTTAGCAAAGAGAATTTATGTACATTCACAAATTAAAATTAATATTATTTTTGTTTCTTGTTTCGTATTTTTCTCAAAATTTCGGGAGGGGATATATCCCCTTAATCTCCCCCTTGCATCCGCCCCTGATCCTGGTGACCATCGAAGTCAGACTGATGGGATTCTTGGAATTCGGAAAAGATGCAGCAACTCTGCCTCCACGTGGATTTGACGGGAGCCTGTCAATTCTTCTGAACAAGGGTTGTGATTGGTTACTGACAGGAGAAGACAAGATTTCCGTCACAATAAGAAAGACATTTATTTATGACAACCAATTAGTAGGGGGCAGTAGAAGGTCTGTCGGCAAAGTCCTTTCTATGAAACTGCACTCCATGAAATAAAATAAGGTATACCCTCCATATCTGGAGGCCATCTCCTCTATCCGCAACCTGAGGACATGCCATGCTATGGTGATAGGGATCTACAATACATGGCCAGATCAACAATACTAAGACAAATCACTAGTGTAGGGCAATGTAGGCAGATAAGACAAGAATAGTGACATTTAATGAGGCGAAGAGCAAGATCATTAGCGTGGCACGGAAAAGCAACAAACTGAGCAGAAGAGACTCAGCAAGTAAAAGTGAAAAGGATAGTGCAGGAAAAGGGAGCGAAGTAGAAGAAATGGTGAGGGAAGAAATCAGAAATACGAGAGAAAGGAATAACAGTAGCAATAAAGACAGAAATAGGCTATAGTAGAGATGAAAAGTGCAGAAAGATGTGAACCTGTAACATTGAATGTGATGTGTGAAATGAGGAAAAGTATGGAGACGCTATTAAGGGAACTAGATTAGGGGGGAGTAAGGTGGGATATGTAGATAAGAGGAGTGATTAGGAACTTGGAAATTCAAGTGATGCAGGTAGGAGAAATGAAGGAATGGAAATGGGACAGAAAGAGAAAAAGAAAGGTGGTGAAGGTAAAGCGGTGTGGAGCAATGTAGGGACTATATAGTTCCTGAGAGTTTCAGGGAGTTTGAGAACAGAGTTCTAGGTGGAGTAGAAAGCAGTTTCGATGAGTTAATAGAAATTTTTGGTGGTAACAGGAAAATAAGTGAAATATTGTGACAGGGGAGACGAAAAGTTAGTGTGAAGCAAGGATGTGTGAAAAGTATTAATAAGGAAAGATAGAAAGATATGTGGACACTTTCTTTTGTGTTATTTTACGACGCCTTATCAACTGCTATGGTTAACTAGCGTCTGAGTGAGATGAAGGTAGTACCGGTAATGCTAGCCAGTTGAGTCAAGATCCAAGGTTGAGTAACCCAGCATTTGATCTTAATAGGTTGAGGGAAAACCAGGAGAAAACCTCAACCAGGTAACATAAGTGAATACTAAAAGGAACATATTGTAAAGGTGAAGCAAGGATTAGTAATAAGTAGAGCACGATCTCAAACATGTGGTACCTCCTTGAAAGACAAATTGGCATCCACTTATGTGGACTTGCCCAAAAGTCTTGCTGGGGGAGGGGAGGGTTGTGTTTGAACAGCACGCTCTATGAGTAAGCAGTCGCCAGCATACATCCAACCCTCCCAACTCCGAAGTCTCAGAAAGAAGCTCATGCATGTTGGTGGCACGAGTTTGCGATTGGGCTCTATAGTCTATTACTAATAGGCAGGGCTGTCATGGTAATTTTTTTCTTGGCCATACACCCCACCCCTTTTTTTTCTCCCTTGAAATATATTTTACTCTCCTCTCTCTATCTCTCCTACTGTAATTTAATGATTTTTTTTAATATTAACGAAGAGGTAAAGAAATTGATTTGGTTTACATTTTAATTGTACAACAAGCTAGATTTAAAGAATACATCATGTAGCCCCACCGTAGATGCACACTTGTCTCGATGAATTTTGAAGTGTGTATTTGCAGCATTTCTTGTTTTTCAACCATTATTTTACATAATTCTGGATTCCAGTGCTGCAGAGGTGGACAATAATTTTTGTTTATGAACATCAAACAAAATACATTAGGAAACAGCAAGAGATGATCTAAGATCTGTACAGATCTTTGCGTATAAAACGTAGGCACCCATATCCCAAATGGCTCCATACAGACAAAATTTTCTTTTTCCCCTTACGATTAATTAAAAAAACTGATGGCCTCCATGACAGCACTGCTAATGGGGAAAGATAGACTGATAAAAAGATCATGAATGAAGTTAGGGAAATTACACAGTCTATACTAATAAAACATATTGGAGAGCAAGAGCGCTGATGGCTTCATTGCCAAAGCCAGCATTGGATAACAACAACAACAACAACAACATACTAATAAAACTATAGGCCTAACCAAAATTTTTCTGGTACCGGTAATTTTCGCTTTTGCACAAATAAATGGTCTAAACATGCACAATTAACCATCCTGAGACCGAAAATATTATTTAAATTTTTGTTTTTATGTCTGTCTATATGTTTGTTACCCTTTCACTTCATAATGGCTAAATCGATCTCTAGGAAAATTGGTATGTAAAATAAGTTAGTTCCAACTTAGATTTTAGGCTATATCGTATTCAAAATACTTTCTTTAAAAGAGAGGTTATAAGGGGGGCCTGAAATAAATAAATCGAAATATCTCACGTATTGATTTTTTAGAAAATGTTACATTACAAAAGTTGCTTTAAAAATGTTTCCGACAAGTTTTATTCTATACAAAATTTTGATAGGATTAATATTTAATAAGATATATGAGTTTTAAAATAGCACTACATTTTATGTTATTGCCGCCTCAATCAGACTAATATAATGAAGTGAAAACAAATAACTGTGTTCATTTAAGGCAGCCTTGCACAACAAACAGAAGATATTCATTTAACACTATTTTATACGGATATCATTGTATTCTATGATATGCCTATAAATGTTCATCAATATTAATATATAAAGAGAGTGTTTATATAAAGTATAATCTCAGAAGCTAATTAACCCAATCTGGATAATTCTTTCACCATTGGAAAATATAGTTCCTCTAGATCGGTGGTCATCAGCACAGTGTACTCGGGCTAGCATCTTGCATGCGAGTGCATTTGTGATTGCTTGAAGATATGCAGTATTCCAGTTTTTTTTCATTTCATTTATTATATTCCATAGATCTTACATGAGCAATGAAGCTTTAAGATGTGGAACAAGTAAAAATTTTACAATATTACAATTACAATTTTTACAGTTTTACAATTTTGTAATTTTCTACAATTTTCTGCAATTTTTACAATATTTTGGCGAGATGTAGTGAGATGACGTGAGGTCCGAGGATTCGCCAAAAGATTACCCGACATTTGCCTTTTGGTGGGGGAAAACCTCGGAAGAAACCCAACCAGGTAATCAGACCAAAGGGGTGAAATGAAGTGAGGCCGAGGATTCGCCATAGACCATCCGGTTTCAGTCCCACAGCAGGGTTTTGTTCGTGCCAGAAATTACGTCTGCAATTTAATGAAGCTGTTCACATATGCATTAAAATAAGCATATTTTATATAATTAATAAATGCTCAGCATGTTTGATTATAATGTCGATTACCTAAAAAATAAGTCTCTTCTGAAATATTGAGTGGTCCAGTGAAAGAAGTGGACAGGCCACAAATCCTGATATGCAGAATATCTCATTATTTCATTGGGAATTTTACCTTTCATCTGAGTCCAAGACTAAATAATATGAATGATTAGAACCAGAGATAGATAGATCTGAGGAATTGGTAGAAACTGTTTTTCGAAAATTTCGTAATTTAATATCTGCCGAAATTAGATTACGGTACTAGAAAAAATATACACGGATAAAATTTATTTTAGAGTTAAAAGTGCCCGAAAAAAAAAATTAATTGCAGTATGAACTCTTTATAGGTTTGAAATGAAATGGCTCTTGTGCTGGGGCAGGAAAATGAAACAATACAGCTTCAGTCCACATAATAATAATAATAATAATAATAATAATAATAATAATAATAATAATAATAATAATGACAGTAATACCAATAATAAATATAAAAACTACTATGATATTCTTTTCATTCTCTGAAGTTCAAACAAAGTATGACATACTATTGTTTAATCAGCATAAATGTTGAGTGTTGGCATAGGCTTCTGTGGCTGTTCATGGGTTGTGCAGAGTTTCCGGGCTTGTGCCACATTGTCTCAGTTACTAGAGCTAAATTTGAAATCATCCCGATGATTTCTATGAGAATCCTCAGTTCTAACAGACAAAAGTTCAGTCATTCTGCATATGGAAGTCAGCAGGGCGAAAATACGCCTGTGTTTATCTCACTATAACATAGAAACTAGTAAAGATTTTGAATAGCAACCACTTTTAAAACTAATTTCATTCTTTCTAAACATTTATCTCCCTCTGATCCCCCTCTAAAGTGAAAAATAAAAATGTTTGCTGTTTGCCAACTTTTGAGGGTGTCAGTGTCTATTTTGAACAGATCACTTCGAAGTAGATTTTGATTTGGAACTTTTTTGTGCTTTCCTTAGATATTTATCTATGAATCATAAAAATTACAGCACGATTAATTAACGATCAAAGGTGCTACGACATGATAATATTTAGTGGTATGGTAAACAGGGGCGTATACTGGTTAAAGGGTTTGGGCTACCGCTGACCCTATTATTACACAAAATATATCTAACAATTACTTTAATTTTAATTACTATGGTAAAACTAATAATACAAAATTATTACATTATGTTATATTATAAACTTTTTCTTTTGTAATTTCCTTGGGCTACCGCCGGTAGCCCCGGTAGCCCGCAAAATACGCCCCTGATGGTAAATAGCATCCTTGCCTACAGCTACTGATTACCTGCACCAGCTATGACTGCTTTCTCTTTCTCTCTTCTGCACAACAGTTCATATTCTGATACATTCCTTACCCAATACTCATTTCAGCGAATCCTGACAACCGCTGCTCTAGATTGACATAACTTAAGCTTTGTCATTACAAAAGCTCCTGAGTGAATCGAGAATTGAGCACAAATGCATCATAAGGTCGGACTAAACAGATACTTACGCACACAAAACTTAGTATACTATCGAATCTAAAGATGAATGAGCAATATGTAGTTAAATTTAATGCTATTTTAAAGTAATAAAATTTTATGTTTGATGTTTTGCGTTGTGTTTATTTATGAACGAATGAAAGTCAGAGATGGAATAATTTTACAAATATACACGCAGCACATATGAAGTATTAATTATTAATCAGTAAGATACTGGTACATATTTTTATTGCTTAATTACATATTTGGGTGAGCTGCGGTAATGTATCATCATTCATGGTGCTACAATTCTTCTCTGAATCTGGGCCTCCTCAAGAACTCTCCTCCACCTGCCCTGTTCCAACGCAATTGTTCTCCAGTTCCTCATTCTTAATGATATGGCATCCCCATTCACTCCATCTGTCCATTGCAATCTTGGCCTTCCTCTCTCCCTCTGGCCATCCATTTGTAGTGTCGTTATTTTCCTTGGAATTTTTTCATCCTTCATCCTCATTAGATGTCCTGCCTACCTCAATCTGGATATGTTGATGTATTTACTGCAGGATTCTTAAAGAGTGTATACAGTTCTTGGTTGTACCTCTTCCCCCATATGTCATTCTCACATATTGGTCCATAAATCCTTCTTAGTATCTTCCTCTCAAAACAGAGGATGTCATACTCATTTGTATTGCTAATAGTCCACGTTTCAGATGTGTATTTGAGAATTGGCCTTATCAGAGTTTTATAGATCTCGGTAGAACATGCCAATAATGTATAATTTATTTGGTTCACATAAAATACTAATTTTTACTACATTTTATTTTTTTGTCCGTGGACCATAATCGTATTTTTACGAATGTTGTCATAAAAAACGAGTATTTCCCCTGGACCAAAAATAAAATACAAATTGAGTAAAAATTAGTATTTTTACCTTGTAGTTACTTTACTGTTCTTTTCAAGATTATCAGAATCATTTTACAAACTGCTACGAAGTGGCTTTCTTGTGCTCGTCATTTACCCACATTTGTTTTCTGTGGTTCGTAAAATAATATTTATGTACCGAGTTAACTTTAATGTGTTTTTACTTACGTAAACAAAGATGCACATTGGGCCACCACAAAAAAATTACCGGTACCTTCGTACACAATCCATGCTATGTTCATATTGGTTTGGAATTATTTGTTAAGGAATGTATTAAAGATTATTCTTGCATAATAAAAAACAGATGCTCCCTGGACCAAATAGTCATATTTTAATTATTTAATTACAAATAATTGATTAAATGGCGATCTTACTCGTGTTAACTGTGTAAGCATGTGCGGCTTTCAGCTGTTTCGGTGCTTCTTCACACCATCCTCAGAGCCTACTAGATCTCGGCGTCATTTCGAACTTCGCTGCCTGTTGTGTGGGTGCGTTCGATTGTTGAAAAGTGTTGTAATGTGGACACCAGTGAAAAATCATCCCTGATGGTTTTGCAAATCACCTGCTCCTCAGGAACCATTTATATGGACAATGAACCCTTAGTACTTATTTATGTAGGCAACGAAGTGACAAGAATTATAATATTAGACCTATGTATAATTTTATTTGGCTAATGTTGGAAACATTATCAGTACCAGTACCATACCGAAATTGAAAACAAAGTTGCCAAAAAAAAAGTTCAACCTGACAACTGTAAAATCACTGTAATCCACTACCATATATAGTAATAGGGAGAACATGGTTGGGTTTCACTCTTAGGGTATAAAGTAAGGAGACCCAGACTATAATTAGGTATTTCAAGTAACAAGAGCTCATGGGTGTTGCGATATTTATGGATAGGGAAGTCCCAAGTCATAAAAAATCAGCGTGAGAAGAAAAAAAAACTGCTTTTGAGTTTTGTGCGAACCATGTGATCAATTCAAGTTTTAAAATTACACATTTATTTGTGAAATAAAACTCCCTGGAGTTATTGTACATACTACTGTTGGTGTTATGTCAAAAACAACCAAATAGTGCTGTGTGAAAATGCCTGATGTTCTATTTCTGAATGAAAGAAGTCAATAAATGGTGTTAGGCCTACAGTTTCCACGTTTTCCTTGTTCCTTCTCAGATAATTTCTGAGGAGTGATAATTATGTAACATTACAAAATATGTATCTGATCATAATAGTGGTCGAAAAGTAGTGATTCGTTTATTAATAATGCATAAGTTAACTTAAATATCAGATCATTTCATTTTCTTTTAATTAATCAGTAGATACTTGAAAATTCAGAGTTGTAATATAGAAATAATTGAATCTGAATGGACACTTTCTTATTCAGTTATGTAGTGTCTTCTTTCGATGCAGCAATGTAGACTCAAGGTTTGGTAAAGTATCGTGCTAACCACACGATATCTCCATTCTGGTTGGATGATCGTCCACCTCTGCTTCAGCATGTGGACGTGAGGCCAGCAGCCAGCTGGTCGGTCTTGGCCCTTCATGGGCTGTAGCGCCATGGATTTACTTTACTTACTTTACCTGTTAGAGCACCCTTTCACTCCACAGAGAGAGTACTAATAGTATGTCTCCTCAGATTGATGCAATCTGTATACCAATCACAATATTCCGTCCAGCTGTACCATTTTGGGTGCACTATTGAAAGGATCACGAGGATGATGATGATGATGATGATATCTTAAATCTGCGATGTTTCATCATTTGGATTTATTTTTGCGAAATAGGTATAACACAAAGTTAAATATGTTTTTTTTTTTTTTTTTTTTTTATCTTTCCATAATAACAGTGCCACACTAATAGAAAATTCTAATTTTTCATACTCTTTCTTTGTTTCTCTCTTATTTTTTTAAATTTCATTATCTATGTTTACAGTTTTACTAGCAGAAAATGAACATAAAGATTTAGGTACCGGTATATTATTTAGGAGTAATTTTACATTTCATAGTCATATTAATATTTTAAATTTGTCCTATAAAAGTTTAGGTTTTGTTATGAGAAATTCTTGTAAATTTAAAGTCAAAACTATAATAATTTTGTATAATTCCATTGTTCGATCTAAATTAGAGCATGCTGCGGTTATCTGGAACCCAGTTACTAACAAATATATTGTTACCGGTACTAGAAAAAATTCAAAATAAATTTCTAAAATGGTTATATTACAGATTTTATAATAATTATCCTACTTATGAGAGTTATGCTATAACGCTTCAACATTTCCATTTTCTAGTTTGCAAATTAGACGAAATTGTCAATCTTTAAACTTTCTTTATAAAATTATTAACAGTAAGTTGGACTGTGTTGGTTTATTTTATTATATAACATTATATGCACCTAAGCTTAATACAAAATTTCGAAATTTATTTTACATACCAAGGACAAATACTGAATCCCACAAAAATTCCCCAGTTTTCCAAATGTTACAGTTATACAATAAATTACATCTCATCCGAATGTTGATATTTTCAATATGAATTTCTCTAGATACAGAATTATTTATCATCATATTTTACAGAATATTGTTGTTAGTTAATTTGAAGCTACTTTCACATCTTATTTCAATTTCTCTTTTTTTTTCTTTCTCTTATTTCTATTTTATTTCAGTTTTTAATAAGTGTATGTTTCCTTTTCCTTGTTTATGTTTTATAAATTAGTTTGTCAGTCTTGAACATTGTAATTGGGCTTTGCCTGTTATGTTCAATAATAAATAAATATGTATATATTATGTTTTTTTTAGGATATACTGAGTACGTCGATATTTCAGGCTTCATTATCACAAAATTCACTTGAAAAAGTATTCCTTAAAAGCAGGATTTTCCTTAAGTCGAGTCTTCTTAAAAGTGGTAATTACAGTACTTACATTATTCTTATGGTAATTTGGCAGGGGCAGATTATTAAAAAAAAGGGGTTAAATTTAAACGGGATTTTACTGTACATAGAAAGAGAAGAAATCTCCAGGTTCCTTAAAAGCCATTTGTAAGTAAGTAAGAGAAGAAATCTAAACGAAAAGTAAGGGTCATAATGGAAATCAAAAGAGGGATAAAAGAGCATAAAGTATTTTTAAAAAGTTGTATTACTGTAGGCCTACATTAAATTAAAAATTGAATTGTAATGGTGTACAAAATACGTAATATTGTAAATGTATTTAATCTTTGAATTCTATTTATCTACTGTATTTATTTATTTATTATAGTGACATTAGTTTGTGATATAATTTATTTACTCCCTTCGATGATGCTATAACAGAGTTCAAGTGTGTGTATCATCTTGATGACAATGGTTTCTTCTTTCTCCACAGTTTCTCTTCTTTCCATTTTGCTACTATTTTATAGTGAGTTCCAAGATTCACGTTATAAGCAGGAGACAAAAGGAAATGTATATTTCTTTAAGAATTTTCGATATATACTGTATTGATCTGAATCTAGTACCATGTTCTTTATATATATAAAACAGCCACGTGAAAACTTACTCATATTAGAATTACAGCCTACCACTTTTCAGTTGTTAAAGAAGTCGAATTTTATAGGATGTGCTAAAAAAGCCCATGCTCTAACTCCAACACACAAATTAAAAAAAAAAAACAAGTGTGCAATTAATGGGTCAGTGGCTAATTACAGCATGGAATAGGATTAGCAGTGAGTCGAAGAATCCTGTTCCAGTTCAAAAGAAAAGCCAATTGGAGAAGAAAGAAGAATGAGAAAATTAAAATGACGATGATGATGATGATGAAGACTCTTGAGTGATAACGAGAAGAGGATGTTGCTAAAGATTTCCTTTTCATTCTAAGAGTAATTTTTGTAGTTCGTATTATATTAAAAATCGTACTAGATTCAGGTCAATATGGATCAAAACCCAATTACTGATGTTACATTCTAAACTAAACAAATTGGTTGTGATGATAAGAATGTGATACCATATTTACACGTGTATAATCCCTGCCCATGTATAGGTCCTACTCTAATTTTAATCACTCTTCTTAATGCATCAAGCTGTTTACTGACAACATAAAGTCCACTACAGTCCACTGTAGTCTATTCAGTTGTTGTTTTTCACGAGAAATGAGGGATATTTTGATCGGTGTTCATTATAGATGCCTGTTGCTAGTAGCCAGAGGTGGGGTGTAGTCAATATACAGTATACTGCAGGGTTGTGTCTTCTGCAACTGGTACTGATGATTTTAATTTACTTCTTTTGTGGTTTATGGATGAACAGTATAGAAGAATGTGTTCCAGATCTTCATTATGATTATTACACCACAGACAAGTAGGATTATCAGAAATGTGAAATCGGAGTAGGTACAATTGAGTGACAATGTGACCTGTTCTGGCTCTTGTTAAAAATGTTTGAACATGTCTGGGCAAGTTTTTGTACATTTTCAGGTCATTTGGTTTCTTTTGTACAGACTGTAAAATTTTCCCTTTGTCAGAAGAGAGCCAATTGTTTATCCATAAGTTTGTAAATTGAGACTTTATTGAAGCAAAATCACTGGATAGAGATATCACTTGGAGAGGTCTTGGTTGCAAATATGTTGCCTGTTTTGCAATATTATCGACTTTCTCGTTTCCAGGTATACCACAATGACTAGGTATCCATTGAAATGTTATTTCCTTTTGGAGTTCTTTTAGTTTAGGCCTACTTAGTTGTTTCTGAATTGGAATAATTCTATGTGCATATAGGTTTGGTACATATTTAATTATATCAAATATAGCCCCCTTGGAGTTCGTAAGTATGCAATAGATTTTTCAGAAATTTGAGTAACACACTGAAGAGCAGCATCAATAGCTAGCAATTCAGTGTCAAGACTGGAGGAAGATGAACATGGTATGAAATAACTTTCTTGATATTTTTGAATATAATACCCAGCTCCTGATGTCCCATTATTAGGATTTAGAGATCCATCTGTATAAATTTGAAGGCAATCCTTATATGCTACTCTAATTTTAAGGGTCATTTAAAAAATTCAGATACCATATTCTTGAACTAGATGTTTAAAAATTTCCATGCCACATAACTTCAATACAGTGTTTGTTTATCAGTACTTTGACGATCCTTACATACATACATACTCTCCTTATCTGCAACATGTCATTATACAGTAGTGTTCAATATCGAGATACATGCACGCTTCATCCCTAAGAAAAGAATACTATAAACATAATATGTTGTAAGATTTCAAGTTTATCAAAACACTTCTGATTTCTAAAGCAGCGAAGGGTTGTCTTCATATCAATCAATCTTCTTAATGTATCCAGCTGTTTGCTGACAACATAAAGTCCACTGTAGTCTTTTCAGTTCTTGTTTTTCATGAGAAATGAGGGGTATTTTGATCAGTGTCCATTATAGATGCCTGTTGCTAGTAGCCAGAGTTGGGGTGTAGTCAATACATACTGCAGGGCTGTGACTTCTGCAACTGGTACTGATGATTTTAATTTACTTCTTTTGTGGTTTATGGATGGACCGTATAAAAGAATGTGTTCGAGATCTTCGTCATGATTATTACACCACAGGCAAGTAGGATTATCAGGAAGGTGAAATCGGTGTAGGTACAATTGTGTGACAATGTGACCTATTCTGGCTCTTGTTAAAAATGTTTGAACATGTCTGGGCAAGTTTCTGTACATTTCCAGGTCATTTGGTTTCTATTGTATGGACTGTAAAATTTTTCCTTTGTCAGAAGAGAGCCAATTGTTGATCCATAGGTTTATAAAATGAGACTTTACTAAGAGACCTTGGTTGCAAATATGTTGCCTGTTTTGCAATGTTAACGACTTTCTTGTTTTCAGGTATACCACAATGACTAGATATCCATTGAAATGTTATTTCCTTTTGGAGTTTTTTAGTGGAAATCAAACTTCATTGTCCTAAAATACTACATTCTCGAGTTTTATGGCATAATATATTGATAATGAAAAAATTTTACATGAAAATATGTATCTACGTTAATTAAGCAAAAGAAATACAGCAGCTATAGTCCCGTCGCTCTAATTTCCGGCAGCCAATCACGTTGCAGGTCGGCTACATTTAAATGTGTGCGTCTTGTGATTTGCTGATGAAGACGTTATGCATTTCCTAAGGCTCGATAAATACTTAACACATTCATGGCCAAAGTCGACTTATTTCGATTTTGGTTTGAACGTGTAAAATTGCCAACGTTGACCGTAGTCGATTTAACATCACTGCAAAACGTACGTCATGTTTAAAACCCCTGGTTCAGTTAAAAGGCTAGCCCTTTAAATATTATGGATTTATTAATTTGTCCTACAGAATAATCTTTGTAATGTTGACAATATTTGAGCAGAAAAATTCGCTCTGGCGCCGGGGGTCATATATGCCTCATATGTCAACATATATGCCTAACTTGGAGTAAGGCCACAAAGGGAAACACTGGAGGAGGAAGGTTCGATCCGGTGCTGTGGATTGAATTCGACATAGCTCAGTGGTCAGAGCGCTTTGTATGTAGAACCAAGGACCCGGTTCGATCCCCGGTGCCGGAGCGAATTTTTCTCCTCAAATATTAATAGCCCTTTAAATGCCCGGCAATGAATGTGTTAATATAATCACTCGCCATTTTGGACCTTTCGTTGACGTTTGCAGAAAGCACACGAGGACGTCATTTGCCATTCAATTATTTGCTGAATTACAATGCATTTGATTTATTATCATAGGAGCTACGGTGTGGCAAATAGATTCCTCGTCTGGTAGCTCGGCAACGAAAGAACAAAAATGGCGAATGATACTACCTACCTAGACTTTATAGAGCCTTGACTTCCTAAGACCTAAGATGTAAGCAAAGAGGAGTCACGCCGGGAATAACAGTGTCGTGACTATACATTCTTGACACATACATACATCATTGCAGTGAAGAAACCTCTTCAACTCCCTCAGCAAGGCAGTGTACTACATCGCCATTTTCTTCTCCTTAAGATATTTCATGTTTTTATGGCAAAATTAGGCATAAAATGTAGGGCTTATACAAGGGTAAATACAGTATCAATAAGATTATTTTCAAAAAGTTTTTATCACATCATAGATAGCTTTATGGAATGTTGCAGTAATTTTTCTTCAGAGTTAGTAAAACATCTCCCATAAAGAGAAAAAGATAGAACAAGAGTTCCTAAAATCAAGATGGGATAAAGTTAAAGTAAATCATTCATGTATCAGGTTGCATAAGAAATAGAGAAGTTTGTACTTTTAATAAATCCTCACAAAAGGCAATACAAATAATTAATTAAAAAAAAAAAACATTTGCCATCACCACTGCTGCATTGGATACCAGCCTCGCTCTTTCTTTTCTGATTTTCTTGTTGTCTCTTTACTTTTTTTATTCTCTTTGTCCATGTAGATATCTGATGCTTCTAATGTTACAGTTTCTTCTTCTTCACTGTCTCCACTCAGTTCTAAGGAAAAAAAAAACATTTCATATAAATCACAGATTTGTCACTTGTTATGACTAGAGCCCATACTTTATATAATATGCAACTCAAACCAAGAAATGGATTCGGAACACCTCAAAATCTGTGCTTCAGTGGCTGGCCATGATAATATCTTTGAAAAATACTGGAGTGCAAGAGGTCAAATGACTTTATTGTCAAACGCCTGGCATTAGAAAACAACAACAACATATAATATGCTCAATTCTTGGCAATAAAGCCATTAACTCTCTTGCTCTCCAATATAGAAGAGTGATGTAACAGAAAGTATAAAAGGTAACGTAAGGTAAAAAAGGTAAAGGTATCCCCATAACATGCCATGAAGGCACTTGGGGGGCATGGAGGTTGAGCCCCATGCTTTCCATGACCTCGACACTAGAATGAGGTGGTGTAACAGAAAGTGTAACTGTTTTAATGAAGGCAACACATTTTTATGTTATGGTGGTTATATCACCTACATGAAACACATAACCCCCAAACTGTTGGTTAGTACAGTCAACGCTCGATAACTTGTACTAAAGGGGGCGGAGATCTGTCAAAGTTACGAGAAGTCCATCTTATTGAATGGAAATAAAGTTATACGTTAGGAATGAACACTAACACCATATGTTATCTATACAATAGCAATATTATACTGAACTTGAATGCAACAAGGTTATCAATACATACCAGGTAAAACGGAAACACAAATAACACAGGTAGTGGACAAAGTGGATTAATCAGAGTCTACTGTAATTTGATTGGTCTACTATAGGAGCATGATGGTGATTGATCTGCCATTTTGTTGTTATTTTTCCCAGCAGAACATTTGAAAAAGTTGTCAATCTTCTTTTACATCTTATATTTTTTTATATTTTATTTTCGAAAAATTTGGTCCGAGTTATCGGGCGTTAACCTAGCTGGGAAGATTGTCAGACAACTTTACGAAACATATCCACTTAGGGACGCTTATATATGCCATGGCAGGTCAGCATGCTGAAGCGGCATTTCCTCCATTTTTGATGGAACAGTTATATTGTTGTGACTTGATTCTCACAGCCTCGTTTGTCAAAAACAGGTTGCATCATGGGAAAGTGGGAATGGAATCTTAGTTGAAGAGATTATGGAATGCACTTCCTATCCTTGCAATTCATTCTATATAATATGAAGAGCACAGGAAAAGAACGTGCTTTGTCCACTTTATCAAATTTTTCAGGAGAGCAATTTCAAAGTTTGAAACCGAATTCCATGGATACTAACGGAGATATTGATGAACACTTAAGTCAGTATGAAAGAACAGGTTATCTGAATGAATTTGAATTTAAGTTTGCATCCTTATTTTTTAAAATTGTAGTTTTATTGACATTTACGTAAAGTAATGTCATAAGTTACAGGGAAAAAACGTGCTTCTTATGTACGGAGGAATTCATTTTAGATTAAATATTACAAGTAAAGCTGTTTTCTTCCGGAAACGTGTTTATATGTCTGTTTGTGCGTATTGTGTGTATAGAAATTTTGAATTAACATTCAGAATTTCAAAATCACGGGATTGACAAACCTTTAAATGATAACATAACGTTAAACATTTCCTCTTTCCTTTTTTAACTTTTTCTGTAATGAAGTGGAGTGGGGCATAATAATAATAATAATAATAATAATAATAATAATAATAATAATAAAGATCACTTTTGTCACAAAATGCTCAGGACCTCATAAGAATAAAACAAGATCAATTCTGGCCCAAAACACTCAAGGTATAATAATAATAAAGATCACTTTTGGCTCAAAATACACATGAACTAATAATAATAATAAAAATCACTTTTGTCCCAAAATGCACAAAGCCTAATAATAATAATAATAATAATAATAATAATAATAATAATAATAATAATAATAATAATAATAAATAATAATAATAATAATAATAAATAATAATAATAATGCTCACTTTTGACTCAAAATGCACAGAGCCTAATAATAATAATAATAATAATAATAACAACAACAATAATGATCACTTTTGTTCCAAACTGCACAGGACCTAATAACAATAAAAATCACTTTTGACCCAAAATGCACAGCCCAGTCTAGTGTGGAAGGTTTGTGTAAAACACTCTATCTTCGTGTCCACGAAATTCCATCAAAATCTGGAGGTCCTAATACTTTTCCTTCGATATTACCAGAGAAGTTTCTTTGTTAGAAATAATGTTACCGATATTTTAATTATTAGCGGATATAAAATAAATTATTCAAAATAATTTGTGTTTTGCCTCTGTAAGCAGGACATGGGTATTCTTCAGATTGCTGCTCTCGAAATCGCAGTGAAGCTCTCACCACCGATGAAATCCTAGTTCCATTACACATATCATGATGTTGAATTAGGTGAGGGTGTTCTTTTGTGATGATTACCTCTCTGATGGGCCTTGTAAGAAATGAATAATTCCTCAAATATTTCTTCTGCAGAAATGACTCCCAACTTTCCATCATATCTTGATTAAACACCACAACATCAAAAGGCGTAGGTTTACTTCGAGCTTGTACCATGATCCGCACCCAACCCATTGGAAGTTCTGCTACTGCTTTTGTATTAGTTAGTCCTATATTTTATTACATTCCATAAACGAATGTTTCATTCCGTTCATAAGTTTCAATTCGTTCACAAGATAATTAAGATACTTCAGAACAATATAATTCTTGCTCTGGCCAGAACATGAATCACAAAAATTTTCAAGATATCCGCTTTGTTGTCCATTATTCCTGTCACAAAGTGATTTAAAAAGGATACGACTTCATTGGCTCCTTTTCTACCATTATCTTCAGTACAACTAAAAAACACTGAAGTTTCATCTGAAATTTGATGAATATTGGAAGAGTAAACAGATAATTGCCTTCTGTAATACTAATAGACATCATTGATACTAATGTACGGTAAGCATACATTTTTTCGTAGTCCATGAATATTGCTTCTGTTTCTTCAAACTTCCGACTTCTTAAACGAGCATTCCTCTTTCTGGTATAAAATATTTCAACTTTGAGTTTATGGACCTTGTTGTTACTGGTGATCTTATTAATTTATTCCAAAACTTGTTTCTTCATGTTGCCATCTAAATTATTTTCAGTCAGTCTTGCATTCAGCACTTCCATCTCAGCTGTGTACTTATCATATGCATGTATCACTCCTTGGATATCCAAATGCTATATTGAATTTGGTGTTGAACATTATTCTGTATGTTTCATATGAAATTATTAAATTTTGGTATTTTTTCTTGAACATTTCAAACATCTTTTTCACTGATAGTTCTTCTGGGAGATATAATTTATTGGTCCTTCCATTGCTGTAATGACTGATCGCTTTCGATAAACTGGAATTATTATAATGAGCCCAGTCATATGTAATGATTGTTGATTCCAGTCTTCTAAATCATTAAATTGTCTTATAATACTTGATCTTTCTTCAGCACTTACTTCCTCGAAACACTTTAACAGTTGCAGTCTTCTCCTACTTCATGTGATTGAACCCTTAATTTCTTCATAACTGCAGTCATTCTCCCTCGTACTTTCTTTTTCTTAACACTGTTAGAAGTCGAAGGTCTCTGAGTTCCATCCTCAGATGAAGTACTCAACATTCAATAATATAATAATATTAATAATAATATTAAAATTTAAGTGACAAATTTACAACACTTATACTTCTAAACTGAATTTCTCAAACTAAAAAGATTTATACTTGTACATAAAGTTTATGCAGCAAGAACGAATTTTCTCATTATAACAATAATGAAAAACAATGGGATATTATTTTTACTCCAATTCCCTTCTTCCTGCTATAGCATGCATGCCAATCCGTAAGGAAACTAAAAATTAAATCACAGAAACAGAGGACAGAGCACATTATTTCCCTGTAGTGAGAGGACTTAGCACGTACTTTCCCTGTACGCCAAATCTAAAATCTCTTGTAGCACTTCGACTATTCACATTATCACATTGGTCGATTAATAACTTTAAACTACATGGAATCCTGCATCTCATAGCATGCATAACTCATTTTTGAAAAAAAGTGGACAAAGCACGTTCTTTTCCTGTGCTCTTCATATGGAAATGAGAAACATGTAGTCAAAATTGACAAAATATGTAAATCTCCTGCTACAATGTTCAGGTTGATAACAGTTATGATTATTTGGCAACTGAGGAGATTGATGTTAAAATGGCAAAACAAAATATACATTTGTGCTATTTTTTTTTTTAAATAGGCAATACAGGGCTACTTAAAAATATGTAAAATATTTAATATACGTCAAAATATGTAACTGACAACTTCGGGAATAGGACCTTTTATTGTGATTCACCGACACAATATTTGTTTTCCTCTTAACTACATATACACCAAATTTTCTCACGTTATTTGTCCCCCAAGATCTTTAGGACATGTTTTTCAGAATTCTATTTTCCTCGCGTAATTTCCCCCTCTTACATTTAACAAAAGAAGAGTGTCATTTTTATGAAGATTGGAAGTATCGAAAAAATAAGTACGGGATGCCCAAGGTTATTATTCATCCCTTGTATAATGAAACGTATATGATTCCTCTAGTGACATGGAAGATGATATATAAAACTGGACTCCAGTTAGAAATCTACAATATGGACATCCCAGCTTGACTTATTTATCAAAGAAAATCATTCTAGACCACTTGAACACAACATGTGTTGATAATGGATTGCTAATAATATACATTACTCATCATTATTCAAACATGTTATATATTATCACTGTACAATACTGATTTCCTCACAGTCATAAAATGCATCAATTACCATGTTTCGGACCCACAGAATACGAAAATGATATTAATTTTTGTGTATCACCTAACAGTGTTGAGATATTGCTATCATACCCTATAGCGGAAGTGTTTGTTTCTGCGGTGGGGGGGGAGGGGGGAACTGGCGCTAGTGTGTCTGAATCTGGGTAATTTTCTCCTTCTTTCTAACGGTTTATTATTAGGGACTATGAAACCTCTACGAATGTTCAGGTATCTTTATATGTACACAAAATGAGATCTGCTGGACGATGCTGTATTCGATGGGACTATCACTTCAGCTGACAGAACGGCTTGCCTTGTCTTTAAATCAGTTTGTGTGAATTTTCTGGGAAACTACGGAGCAGACAATTTACAGAGATTTGATGGAAGACTTGTTGAGGGATTACAAATTAATGGGATGCAAAATGTCCCTTAAGATTCACTTTCTCCATTCTCACTTGGATTTCTTTTCATCGAACTTGGGTGAAGTCAGCGATGAACATGGGGAAAGGTTTCATCAGGACATATTAGAAATCGAAAGGCGTTAACAAAGGCAAATCAGCACCCAACATGCTTGCTGACTACTGCTGACAATTTATCATAGATGTTTCAGAGCCATCTTACCGGCATAAGTCATCCAGGAAGAAGTTTTAAGAAAGTGAGAAATTTTCCTATATTTTACCTACTTTGTTACATAAAATGCAGTTATTGTATCATTATTAAAAAATATATTTGGTTGTTTTGGATAATTATGATTTCGTTAAGATAGATGGAGTGATTATAGCAATATCGTTGCAAAAACGTCTCTAAAACGAAGTATGAAAACACAACAATACTTGAAATGTTGCGAAAAATTGAATACGTCCTCACAAAAAACTGTTAGATGATAGAGAAAAACGGACTTCAAATTTGAAATCAATGTGTGCCAATTAACTAAAATCATATATTTTCATTTCTGTGAGTGACGAAAGTTGAAATGCGTTGTACAGTGTTATATGTAAGAGTGTAATAACTTACCAATACTGTCGACACATTTCATTCTCTCCTCAAAGCTAATTTCCTTCACAACTTCTATATCTGAAGAACTAGACATGTCCTCATCAGATTCTTCAACTCTGTCAGTTTTCATTGCCTCTCCTTCTGTTTTCAACCATTGGTTCTCATCTGAAATTGAGTGTGATCATTACAAAAATATACTTCACACGCTATTTCTGGTTTTTTTCTTTCTTTTTTAAGAGGCCAGAGAGAGTTTTCTTAAACATTGTGACCAAATACAGTAAAACTTCATTTATTCGTTTTTATCAGGGTTGAAGAAATAACGTTTAAGTGAGAAAAATGTATAACTGAAATGGCATTTAATAACATATGAAATAGTATCTGAAGACTATACGGAAAAAAACCAGTTAAGTCAATTTAGTAAAATTTTCATAAGGAAAATTGAGAACTTCGTAGTTACATAAAATTCATTTTTCAGTTTATAATACAGCACTCAAATTTATAACACATATTCTTGAAGAAAAAGCGTTTGACAGAGTGGATTGGAATAAACTGAAGGGGATCCTAAAGAAAATTAGCGTGGATTGGAAAGAGATGAGGCTGTTCAGTAATGAAACTATGAGTCAAAGTCAAGATAGGAGAAGAAATTTCAGAAAGAAGTGAAATAGGGAGAGGAGGAGTATGTTAAGGATGTCCTTTATCACCTACCCTATTTAACATCTACTTGAAAGAACTGTTTTCAGAACATGGGAGGAGTGATAGTAGGAGGAAGGAAAATAAAGTCCATAAGATTTGCTGATGATATGGCATAGCAGAAGAGGAGATGATACTGGAGCTAAATGACAGCTGTGAGCAGTATGGGATAAAGATAAATGCCAACAAGATGAAGACCATGGTCGCAGGAAGAAAAGTAAAGAAGATAATCTTGCGAATTCTAAATGCGGTAGTAGAGCAAGTGGACAGCTTCAGATACTTGAGGTGTACTATAAGCAGTAATATGAGCTACTGCCAGGAAGTCTAAAGGAGGATAGCAATAGCCAAGAAAGCTTTTACTAGAAAAAGGAGCATCTTCTGCGGACATCTGGCGAAAGAACTAATGAAGAGACTAGTGAAGTTCTTTGTGTGGAGTGTGGCAGAAACATGGACATTACGACGAAGTGAAGAGAAGCGACTAGAAGCACTTGAAATGTGGATATGGAGAAGAATGGAGCGTGTGAAATGCACAGACAGATTAAGAAACAAAGTTGTGTTGAAAAGAGTGGGTGAAGAAAGAATGATGCTGAAACTGATCAGGAAGAGAAAAAGGAATTGGTTGGGTCACTGGTTGAGAAGAAACTGTCTTCTGGAGGATGCACTGGAAGGAATGGTGAATGGGAGAAGAGTTCGGTGCAGAAGAAGATATCAGATGATAAGATGACATTAAGATATATGGATCATATGCAGAGACTAAGAGGAAGGCAGAAAATAGAAAAGACTGGAGAATGCTGGGTTTGCAGTGAAAGACCTGGCCTTGGGCAGAAAACAATGAATGGATGAATGAATGAATTCTTGAAGAATGTAAGATTATTTGTAGCAATCTTAACTGCTGAGATCCAAATTTAGTTGATATATTACATTTCAAACTCCAGTTAAGGACATAAAGAGAACAAAGGGGATACAAGACGAATGAGGAGAAGGCTACGAAAACAAGGTGAATACAAAGCGAAGACAGGAAGGGATTGTATTTTTATGTAACAGTCAATTTCCAGGTCATCCCCATATGTTATGAGGAGAAAGACGTAGTTCTACGTCAAAAAGGAAAATATGATGAAATGGAGATTATTGCTGGAATTAAATTTGCAAATTTGAAGGGAGGAAGAGGAGGAACCCCTGAAAAAAAAAAAAAAAAAAGTATTTTCCGATTTTGTCCACTGCAAACATCATTCTAGTCAATGCTGGGCAATGAACTCGAGTTTTTTATGATAAGTCCATGCCTTAGCATTAAGTCTAACGTCCACCAACAGCAGAGTATTTTGTTCCATGAAATTCTCAATGCAAAAAATATTTAATGTTAATGAATGATGAATGAAACCTAAAATAATACTAACATATTAAAAACTAGTATGCTGTACTTACCTCTTTTCTGTACCTTCGATTTTGTTCCTTCCACTTTGATGTTCTCTTGTTTTGGAATGAGTTCAGCTGAACCATCACCAAGATCAACAAGGGAGGGTTCATCTTCCTCAGATTCTGCTCCTGCAGAACTATCTGTTGGAGAAATATACTTCATATAAAAAAATTTGTACTTACGATTGAAAAAGAAACATTGTAATGTTAATCACTGAGTGTCATTGTTAGTGGCTGATTATGTATGCAAAAACAATTACATAAACATTTATGCAAATATGCGTACAAGATTGCTAAAATATGTGCTATAAATATGCAATTACAATTAACATAATTATAATTTAACAGACATTACATCAATGAATTTACTTTATTGTCTGCTGTAGTATGTAAGAAATTACAGTTATTCTGAGATATTCTGTCTGTGAAAATTATACATTTGCCACTGAAGTATATCTTACAAAGTGTGTGTATGTATCTGAAGCTCATAATTTAAATATAAAGTTATATTCCTTTTGCTCCCCAGTGTTTAGAGGTAAAGTTTACAATTAGAGGTAAAGATTCTCAGCTTTCCATATGTTCCATATCTACAGGGTGTTAAAAAAAATCCAATATTTTAGGAGGTGATAGTATGCATCAAAACAAGAAAAAAAGGTCTAATAAACATGGGTCCTATAACACATACTTTCTGAGATCTGAACAATTGTTCATAGGAGGTGCTCAATGTGACGTCCATTTATGGCAATGCATTTTTCTGCCCTACAATACAGAATGTTACCAGATAATCATACCGTAGTTGACACCCTGGCATGGAATACTGATCTGTTGCAAGGAATACTGAAAAGTAGAGTTTGGTTGTGGATATGAGCGGGGTTCAGCTGAGATGATGATGTGAATTTTCGTAATCAGCATGTGTGGGCTGATGAAAATTCCATGCACTTGAAGAAACAAGGCATCAGCACCGATTCTCAATCAACATATGGGTAGGCGTTCTTGGCGATAGATTAAGGGCAATACGTGCTACCACAGAGATTAACTGGGGCTCGTTATCAGGACTTTCTAATTAATATATTGCCTACCTTGCTTGAGTATGTGCCATGTCAATAAAAACTGCAGATGTGGTTCATGCATGATGGCACACCGGCACATTTTTTCCGCAATGAGCATGAATACCTGACACTGACATTTCAGGACCGCTGGATTGATTGAGGAGGCCCCACACCTTAGCCTGCTTCTTCCTCATATCTGAATCCCTAGACTTTTGGTTATCAAGAACAACCAGGTCAATTTAAAAGAGTGCGTGATTCCTTATGCCGACGTCACATTGAGCACCTCCTATGAACAAGTGTTCAGATCTCAGAAAGTAAGTGTTGTAGGACCCATGTTTATTAGACTTCTTTTATTGTTTTGATGCATACTAACACCTCCTGAAATATTGGATACTTTTTTCTTAACACACTGTATATCTTTTGTGTATAAGAAGCAAACTACGAATATCAAAGCAGGGATACGAACAAGTCTAACATCTCTCAGTTTAATCCCTGATGAAGAACCAAATGCATGCTTTAGAAAAGCTCTATACACAACAATTTGATATCTACAAATGATTACCACACTGTTGCAGAAGTGTATCTCAATTTCAAGATTGAGCCGAATTTGATGCTTCATGTCATATATCATTTATTAGAAATGCCTCGACTTAAGGGCCGAATTTGTATCTCCTCTGATAGCCAGGCAGCTTTAAAGACATTAAGTGCAATCAAAACAGTATCCCAAATTAATATGGTAATGCTAGAGGACACTGGATCTTCTCTGTTCCTGATGCCCTGTAATGCTATGTTGGGTACAGTAGAGGAGGCAAGATCTGTCTGGTGGCCTTATCATGTACTGTGGCTATATCATCAATGGGTATGAAGGGGAAAGATAGGTTTTGGTCTGAAATGAACTTCTGTGTCGATAGATTCGTATAATATTAACTGTCATGAAGCAAACTGTCTTTCTGATGGCTCATTCTTTTCCTTATAGCAGAGCACACATGGCAGGTCTCACCTCCTGATCTATATCAGGACATACCAGGATCAGAGATAATGAAATTGCCGATAGGTTGGCAAGGGAGGCTCGGAAAATACCTTTGTGGGAGATCGTGTGTATTTGCTTGCTTTCCGCACAAAACCAATACGCAGTAAGTGTGAAATACCACATTCAGTATTCCCAACGTAACACACATAACAATTTCCCTCTTCTTACCGCTTAAGCGCCATATTCATTTTACTGCTTTAGGCTTTTAACATATTATTTTTAGAGACGTTTACCATAGTAATAATTATAAATTGGAAACTTACCACTGCAATTTTACCTAAATTGCACTGTTAATTATTGTTTTTAAATATTTGCAAAAATTAAGTAAACTCTACAACACCACAAAAGTTACTGCATTTGTAATGCAAGTAACATTAAGGAAGCCGTGAAAAAATAAACAAGATTCCAGATGCCGATGTTATTACTGCAATATGTTATATAAATAATATTGTTATTGTCCTCTTTAAGATACGAAAAGCGGTAGAACATCTACACCGTAGTCGTGGTACAACCACTGAAGATGGGGGAGCATAGCCCCCGAAACATGTATGGTTTCTAACCACTTTTATTATTTTATTTATTTTATCAATAAATAGTGTTCAGACAACTGTAGTAATTATCTCCATTATTGTCAATCTTACCGTTTGTTTTAAGTTCGCATTTATAAACTGGGGGAAAAAAAAGATACATGTATATCACGGCCTGCTGGAATATAGTAAACACAGAAAACATTTTATAGCAACAATGTTGAAGATAGATATTTTAGTTTTTAAAAGTTGCCGTCATTGAAAAGAAACCAAGATGGAGATTTCATTGCAACTAATTAGAAATTCCTCTTTCAGGTATGTAATAAACGATCTTCGCACAAAATAATGTACGATAAACAAGCGGTATGTTTGTTTTCATGTTCTCGGAAATTAAAAAAGCTCAACTACGTTTCGCTTTTTCAATCTTTTCCTCGAACATGAAAACATCAACATACTGCTCTTGTAACGCATATTACTATTATGGGACCAGAATCTGTTCTTGGTATCACTCCAAGGAGGGCCAGATGGGAAATCATGCAATGCGTGATTCACCAGCATGGCACACTATGGAGAAATCTCACTAACATTAAGCAAGCTCGAACACTGACAGAGGGTCCTAGCAGACAGATCAGTAGGATACTCTTATCCTTTAACCTTTAGAGCTATAGCAGGCATATTAATAGGGCACAACACTCTAAGGAAACACCTGGATGTGTTGGGACTGACTACAGACCACACATGCAGGAAAAATGGAATCTTCTTTCCACATATTATGTGACTGTGAGCCTTTGTCCACAATCAGATATGTCCTCTTGGGCTTGCATAGGCTTGGACTAAAGGATATAAGGAAGGAAAAATTTGCTGTTCCTCCTCCCCCAAATATTTCCACTACACGCTGCAACCTAGTCAATGTAGGCATTGATCAGACAGTACCCAAGGTACATCTTCATGTTATATTACCTTCTTTGATGGGTACATCAAGTCCATCCTCACTGAGAACTGTACGTTCGTTCCTGTCAACCACCATCCATGCTTCTTTCCTTTGTCTGAATGAATGCAACTGCAGACAAAGTCTCTCATGTGATAAGGACATAATGGAGCCATCACGGGTGCTCTCTGCAAAGCCAACTGGCTTCTCAGCAGTCCTGAAAGTAATACAAATTGTATATCTTTTGAGTCTTTAATGTGGGGAATGGACAAGTGGTTGCTATAGTTAGAAGTACAATCATTACCATACTAGCCACCTGCTCCCTAAGTTAGAGCATTCAAACTTGGTTGACTGTGAGGAATTTTTAAGGGGTGATAAAAATCCTGAGTATGATTTTCACTGCAAGTAAAACAAAACCAAAGAAATCCGTGTTATAGATTTGTGACGTATACAAGAGCCTTGGCCCAGGCAAAATGATTAACTGTTTCTTACTTAATGGCTTTTAAGGAACCCGGAGGTTCATAGCCACCCTCACATAAGCCCGCCATTGGTCCCTATCCTGAGCAAGATTAATCCAGTCTCTATCATCATATCCCACCTCCCACAAATCCATTTTAATATTATCTTCCCATTACATTTCTGAAAAAGCTCGTAAAAGATTCTCCCTTCTAAAAAGACTAGCAGGAAAGAAATGGGGATGCTCTAGGAATACTTTGAACACTACATACAAAATGTTTATACAGCCAGTGCTGACATACTGCGGAGAAATTTTAATTACTTCACCTTTCATAAACGAAATAGAATATGTTCAAAACCAAGCTCTCAGACTCATTACTGGTGGAATCAAAACAACTCCAATAGAGTCTATGAGATTCCTCACTAATATTAATAGCATCAAAATGACAATAGAAGAAAAAGCACTGATTCAATATGAAAAACTTATTAGATTACCAGGAAACAATTGGCATTCATACAGTCCTCTCTGTAGATTGAAAACTCAAAAAAGTTTCATATCCATTGTTCAAGAATTAAAACAGAAAATCAATATCCCGAATTTAAAAGAAAACCTACAAATTAAACCAAACCCTTTAACTCTATTAAATATGGAATATAATCTAAATTTAACAGAAGAAATACTGAAATCAGAAGTAAACACTGAAATACTAAAACAATTGTCTTTAGAGACAATTAATATTAGATACCCTCCACAAAACTGGCTTCATTTATACACTGACGGATCCTTGATCTCCAGAGAACAAGGTGCCAGTGCAGGTGTTACGTGCTGTCTCTTCTCACTTTATAGATCTCTTGGGTATGGAACAACAAGTTTTGATGGAGAAATCATTGCAATAAGTGAAAGTCTCAGGAATCTTCTATGCCACATCAGTAAATTTAAAAATGCAGTTATATTGTCAGACTCCAAAGCAGCTATTCTATCAATCGTCTCTAAACACACACCTTCATCTCAAACAGCAGAAATAACTAAAATGCTCTCACAATTAATATCACTCAATAAAAGAATTGTATTCCAATGGATACCATCCCATTGTGGAATCCTGGGAAACGAGAATGCGGATGCTTTAGCAAAGAAGGGCAGCACTGCTACTTACAGACCTGTTACTAAATCTGCATATTACTCTGTGAAAAGATTTATTAAATCTACATACTTAGACTTCAACAAACAAAATTTGATAACACAATCCCAAGGGAAAAAATGGAACTCTCTGCATCAAAATCCACAGTTAATTCCCGATTTACCACGAAAATCGTCTGTAGCTGCATTTAGATTGGCAACAGGCCATGATTGTTTGGCCAAACACCTGCAGAGAATTGGAATATATCAGTCCCCTAACTGTCCATTGTGCAACTCAAACCAAGAAATGGATTCGGAACACCTCAAAATCTGTGCTTCAGTGGCTGGTCATGATAATATCTTTGAAAAATATTGGAGTGCAAGAGGTCAAATGTCTTTATTGTCAAACGCCTGGCATTAGAAAACAACAACAACATATTATCTTCCCATATACGTCTTGGTCTCCCCAAAGGTCTTTTTCCCTCTGGCCTCCAAACTAACACTCTATAGGCATTTCTGGTTTCGCCCATATGTGCTACATGCCCTGCCCATCTCAAACGTCTGGATTTAATGTTCTTATTATGTCAGGTGAAGAATACAATGCATGCAGTTCTGTGTTGTGTAACTTTCTCCATTCTCCTATGACTTCGTCCCTCTTAGCCCCAAATATTAACTGTTTCTTACCCTACTAAATTCCATGTTTTGTTAGACAGTTGTCTCTGTGGACCAAATTCTTGATTGAGGCTGTTACAGAATTATGTCTCATATCATACAGTACAGAAAAGGAAATAAACAAATGGACTGCCATGAGTTGCACTTCCATCTTATGATGAAAGTAGAGCCAACCCTTTGAAAAACTGTGAACTTTCTTACATTTTTTATTTTCTTTTTTGGCAGTGAAACAAATTTAATTCAAACATCTTCTGAAAAGTAGGAATGTTTTCTTCATTACTCCATAATACCCAAAAAAACGATATTTACCCTGGAAGTATTGTTCAATTCTGGTGGCATTCATAACTTTCGTTCTGGTTATTTATAATCTTACTACTGAAGGATAGTGAATACATGTTCTTTTATGTGTTCTTAAAAAGGAGTTCGATCCTCAGCACCGAAGCGAATTTTTCTCCTCTAATATTAATTGTCAAGGAAAGCTGGTTAAAAGAACATTAATTTGTGGTGAATTTGCATGCTGATGAGATTTATGTAAATCCCAATCAACGGCAGGTGTGATCCTCCAAACAATTTGGGGGTTGCGTGTAAGTGATACAGCAGCCATACCATAAAAATATGGTGCCTACATTAAAGTGGTTATACTTTTCGCTACATCATTCTACTATAATGGAGAGCAAGAGAATTAATGGCTTTATTCCCAAGAACTCAGCATTAATTAACAACAACATGTGGATATATAATCTTTTCGCTGTAAGAAAAATCCTAATATAAACAATAGCACGTGACTGAAGTGAGGCTTCATTGGCCGCTGTTTGGCGCCATAGATTCTTAGTACGTGTTCCCGCCTACTGTTGTACATTCTGTTTCAAGTTAAACATTTCCCATTACTCGTCAAGTAGACCTAACCTCACTACTATGTATTCATTTGTTTAGGAAATATTTACTTTATAATTACTCTAATTAAAACTCACATAACTTATTAAATACAATTAAGACTATTTGTTTTTCTCCGCTTTTGAGAGGGTTTCCACTCTTATGATTAATAACCGCACATACCGAGGATGCAGAAGCCATACTTCAGTACCACGTGCTAACGTGAACGACAAGCTCAAGGGACGTCAGCTTGTTACAAGAACAGACTACCTCGGTATTAATGTTTGTATTCATCCGCGTTGATAGTACATAACAAAATGTAAAAGTAGCTTTTCTTTTACATATGAGTGAAGTTATATGTTTCATTGTATTTAACAACTGGAATTCAATTTTTTATTTTCAAATAATACACGATGATAGTTTCCAAATACGGACTATATTTTCCTGCGTCGTGTGAGTGTTTCGACTGTGAGCCAATCACGGGTATGACAGCCACGTGCTTGTGTTTACATTAGGATTTTTCTTACAACGAAAACAGTATAGATGTATTAGTTCTTCTGATTATTTTTCTTTCATTTCCATTCCTATTTTTATCTCACGAACTACTATAGCCCATAACTCATTTTCTTTTCAGACATTTCTTTTTGTCAATGACTGTGCACATCCTGCATTCAGCTTCATATAAGAAAGTTGGAGTCCACACCTGTGGAATAATGGTTAGCGTGTCTCGCTGTGAAACTAGGTGGCCCGGGTTCGAATCCCGTTGGGGCAAGTTACTTGGTTGAGGTTTTTTCCGGAGTTTTCCCTCAACCAAATCTGAGCAAATGCTGGGTAACTTTCGGTGCTGGACCTCGGACTCATTTCACCGGCATTATCACCTTCATCTCATTCAGACGCTAAATAATCTAAGATGTTGATACAGCGTCGTAAAATAACCTATTAAAAAAAAAAAAGAAAAAAAAAAGTTGAAATAATTCTGCAATGGTATACGTTCTAATTGATTTAATAAAATTCTTCTTGTGCCACATTCGATATTACATCTGTTCAATTTTATATCTTTGTTTCTACTCCTTAGTGTACTTATGCAGAATCCAAAACAACTGAATTCTAATAGCTATTGTTTTTCCATCGATCATAATTTCAGCTCTAATAGGTTCCTTTCAGGGTACTAATAGTGTAGTAAAAGTAAGAAAATTAGAGTTAACATTACGTGAGCATGAAGACACTTATTTTTTAAGCACCTTGCTTTCTCGTCTTCTTCGAGAGCTGACTTTACCAGAGCAACTACTTCTGCAGCTCTCACTGCTGCTCTCTGTGCACACTGAACTATTATGCTGTAATTTGTAAGGGCATTTCCACCCAGGTGCAGGCCACAGAGCTCTCTGTATGCATTCATCCCAAAAACCAGCTGTGCCTCTGCAACTCTCTCCTCGATGGCTGTTGGATCCACGACAATACTGTCCCTGAAACATGTCACAACTATTAGGGCGGTCAGCTTAATGAAAGTTTTGTATCTTTATTAAATAATCTCTTTTCCTTTTATTCTCTTACAGTCTTACTAATAAACCGTTTATAGTTTTTATACGAGACTTATGCAGAGTTGAGACAGAAAACGTTACTAATAAACCATGCAGAAGCGATGGACGTATAAACAGCCTGTAACTATACAATGGGAATTGCTTTGCAGTAGTTATATACACGAAACCTCTTGTTTAAGCGTTGTATATAGAGAAAAAATGGCCGCCTCTCTAACAGCTGTTCATATCCACAGTCATTTTATGATGGTTGCCTAGTAACCAAAGAAGAACAAACCAAAGAGCACAGAATAATTAGAATAATATTACTGTAGCTTGTACTCTTTGACCAAAATATAGTATAGTAATCGATTAGAGCCAGTTGTACTATCGATACTTTACACGCCACACTAGAGCGCTCTACCGGATGCAACAGAGAACCTCAGATATTCTATTATCTTTCGTAACGAAGTAATGACGAAACTATGACGTAGCTGTGTAACAGTTATACTGTTATACATGACGTATGTAGTGATTATTAGTAAGGAATTTACACATGCTGTATAAACGAGCTACTCATTATATAAGTATAAGACAGTTAAACGTCTGTATATAGAGTTTTTATTAGTAAGACCGTTACTGTACAAAGCATAAAGATAAATTTTCACAGAAATACATCAGCAATTACTCTTAAACCATTCAACAGAAATTCAGTATATAAAAGGCTTATAATTTAACAGTCTTACTAATAAACCGTGTATAGTTTTTATAAGAGACTTATACAGCGTTGAGACAGAAAATGTTACTAATAAACCATGCATAAGCAATGGATGTATAAACAGTCTGCAACTATACAATGGGAATTGCTTTGCAGTAGTTATATACATGAAACCCCTTGTTTAAGCGTTGTATATAGAGAAAAAATGGCCGCCCCTCTAACAGCTGTTCGTATCGACTGTCATTTTATGATGATGGATGCCTTGTAACCACAGAAGAACACACCAAAGAGCATAGAATAAGTAGAATAATATTGCTTTAGCTTGTACTCTTTGACCAAAATATAGTATTGTAATCGATCAGAGCCAGTTGTACTATCGATACTTTAACACAGCACACTAGAGTGCTCTACCGGATGCAATACAGAACCTCAGATATTCTATTACCTTTCGTAACGAAGTAATGACGAAACTATGACGTAGCTGTGTTAACAGTTAAACTGTTATACACGACGTATGTAGTGATTATTAGTAAGGAATTTACACACGACTTATAAACGAGCTACTCTTTGTATAAGTATAAGACAGTTAAATGCCTGTATATAGAGTTTTTATTAGTAAGACCGTAAATGTTTGTCATACACACTGCTTTCCACATCTTGATTAACTGGCTGGTGATGGGCCTTGCACTAACAGCACATCAAAAACCAACTTTTGGATAACATAACATTGTTACTTAAGAGATGACTGGTTTCTCTGATCACAAGTAATGATTATTATGGCTGTTTACACGTCCCTTCAAGTGGGGTCTGTTAACATTTAAGTCCGGAGATATTTAAATATCCAGCATAGCCTTGTGCCAGCACTTTTAAATATCTCTGCTACAAAAAATTTTCGTGAGGTGTCAGCAAAAGACGATGCTTTGACATAGAGGCGTCTATTTTTTACCATTAATATTAGATGAAATTGAGTGTCGAATAGTTAAGAATTCACATCGATATTACAGTTGGATTTCTCGATAAAAAATGGTAAATTTGAACACGATCTTGGATCACAGCAGTATTGGTACTAAACCAGGTTCTTGACAATTTAAATGCTAGGCATACTAGTACTACCACTGGATTTAAAGTGTTAATAGTATATTCATAGATTTAAAAAACCGCTCACAAAAAAGAATTGAAACTGGATCTCTTTGATTGGAAAATAATAATAATAAAATAATTATGGTTTGTTTAATGATGCTAGCAACTGCAGAGGTTATATCAGCATCACCGGTGTGCTGGAATTTTGTCCTGCAGGAGTTCTTTTACATGCCAGTAAATCTACTGACATGAGCCTGTCGCATTTAAATACACTTAAATACCATCGACCTCGGCTGGGATCGAACCCGCAATCTCGAGCATAAAAGGCCACTGCTATACCAACTACGCTACTGAGGACGACTTGTATGGAAATGTTTTGCTCAATGACCAATCTAGATTTTCACCAATTTCGTCTACTTTACCTTGTATCAATATCATCCATCTGTGTGTACGTTCTTTTTTCGTCTAAAACTGGTCCTGTTGTTTCAAACTTTCTACCCAACAGTTAAATTTCACGTTTTGATGGAGACTTAACTGCAGAATATCTTAGAATAAACTCACTTTGAGAATTCGAGCAGAACTGTATTTGAAATATGCTTTACAAAGAAACGAGCGTTGTTTAACTGTTTAGATGCCTCATCCAGGCACATAGATTATAATGTTATCATGTTCTATCCTCAGATGGGTGAAACACTTCGAAGATGGGAACACAAGTATCCAAGATGAGCCTTGTAGTGGTCGCCTTCAAACTGCCTACATGGAACGCAACAAGGAAAGAGTTGATGAGTACTGGGATGCATTTTGATTGAATTTCTTGAACCTGGACAGACTATAAATGCTGTCCGCTATATTCAGACAGTTTTGAAGCTCCGTCGTGCATTGGAAAGAAAATCATCCTGCAGCACTGATCGTGTCACCATGGAGAAAATCAGAACATTTGGGTGGCATACTCTTCCGCAATCTCCCTACAGTCCCGACTTGGCATCCTCCGACTACCATCTTTTCCGTTCCGTAAAGGAGCAGCTGCAAAGCCAACGCTACGAGACACTGGAGGACATCCGGAAAGCAGTGTGTCAGTGTCTTCGGGAAAATGAAACGGATTTCTACAGCAAGGGAATTTTCAAACTTACAGAATGGCGGGAAAAGTGTGTGTAAAGAAATGGAGACTATGTTGAAAAGTGACAGAAAAGTCTGCAAATTAAGATGATGTATCTGGTTTACCTAAAAAATAAAAATTAAGATTTATAACAATGGGTTGTTCATGACTTTCGGTATGAGCTTCGTATATTCATTTTTCTACAGTCTTATTATTTACCCTTTGTTGAATAATGCATAGGACACGCATACAGGATGATGATGAAGGCTTATGGGAATAGGATCTCTCTCAGATGGATCGTGAATGACGGTCTCCTCGCCTGTTATGGTGACATCAGGTCGCCGGAAGTGACAGAGGGCAGTTAGTGCAGCAACAGATGCAGCATCAACGAGATTCCCCTCATGGTTCAAGACATTGATGTTCACACGCAGTGCCCAGACCTGCAACAGCATGATTACAGGCAACAATTTATCTACAGCAATATAATCACGTGCACACACTTACAGAGACATGCATACTCAAAGAGACAAAGACACTTACAATAACACACGCTCAAAAAAACACATACAGAGATATACATTTCATTGCTGCACCTTCAAAATCTGCTGTTTTTTTTTTTTTTTTTTGCAGGAGAAAGAAAAAACGTCGCTTTTAATTCCTTGATTTTATAAGTTACTTTCGGTATAATTTCAATCATTATAAGAAAAATGATGAAATTATACTGAAAGTAGCTTTGAAAATCCAGGGAACTAAAAGTGACAATGCCTACTTTGGATATTTTGCAAGACATTGTGTGACGTTACTGTAACAGAAATTCATCCATCTAGCATCATGTATCAAATAAAAAACTGAAAGAGCAACCACGCTCCAATAAGATTTCACCTAATTATATCTTTGTCTTAAAATTACTGTACAGTCCTCGATTTTCTGTCACTAACTAACCCACTCTAACCTTCTCATAGTCCTCGTCTCCTGTCATGTGTCTATCCCCTCAACAAATGCACTCTAACCTTGCCACATTCCTTGGTCTCCTGTCACTTGTCTATCCACTCAACTAACCTAAACTAACATTGTCATATTCCTTGGTCTCATGTCATTCATCTATACAGTCATCAAATCCACTCCAACCTTTCCACATTCCTATGCCTCATATTACTTCGCTCTTCCCTTACCTAAACCACATAATCTTCAATAGCAATATTTATGCAAATACACACTGGCGGACAGTAAAACATAATCGAACACGAGATTCCTTTTTAATAAGAAAACAACAGTATGCAATGCTAACGTCAATATATTTCAAAATATTAATAAAAAGCAACATAATGCTAACGGGAGTATATTTAAAAATATTAGTAAATCTTACCAGTGCCATTGCGTCTAATTTAGATTATATCTCCTCAACAAACCCTGCCTAACTTTGTCGCTAACAGTGGTGCTAGCTTTCAGTAATAGGGTACTCAGAATGAAGTAGGGAAAAAAAAGAGAATTTCTCCTGGTAACAACGTCACAGGTAAAAGTCATACCCATATGTTGGCTTCATTGTGTATTTGATTGCATTAGGTTAATATCGTAATGGCACGGCTGAAAGCTGCAGTACCTTATTCTCCAGTTTAGCATTAACACCCAATGGAACATGAACACTCTATGTCTAGCAAATCCATAGATACAAATGATCAGGTTGGAAATCACTTAATCAATAATAATTTCTTCTCTCATTGCTGACATCTTACATCCAAATAAACGTATTGGAACAGTAATTTCTTTGAATAAAATTTAAGAGTAGTTTCCTTCCTATTTATTTATTATCTCACTCTCATAATTATATCTGTACTCTAGTCTCGGAGTTGTGTAGGACGTGAATCACTTCGTATTTAATTGATTTAACAATGTATGCTGCTAAATTCTAATAGCATTACCATAGTTGAATCGCTTATTTAAGAAAGGCCCTTTGTCCACAAAATAGGCATTTTCATTTTATTGTATGGATGAAATCCTTATACCAAGGCGCTTCATATAGGCAAGAAAGGCCTCATGTCCAACTCATTGTGTGTGTAATATGGGGTTTCGTAATAACTGTTTATTTACGAATGGCCCTATGTCCTGGAGTAAAGACCTTTCATAAATAAACTTGGGTTGTAATGGTTGATGAACGGAAATTGGAAGTATGTAAAAAAGCATTCATGAATCTGTTAGCTATTGGTGAGAAGGTTACAAAAACTCATTTTATTGGATAAATCCCCGAAGGACAACAGAGGCAAACAACAGAAGGCTATTCCAGTCACTACAGTGATGCAAGTAAAAGTTCACATTGCAAGTTTTTCCTTGAAAACAAGTCATTATTCATCCAAGGAAGTACACTACCTTGATGCAAAGTTCGACATTAAAAAATGTATACTCTTTTTAAGGAGAAATATTCTGATTGTTCTGTAAAATATAGTTTTTACTATAACATTTTTAAAAAGCATTTTGACTACAGGTTTGGTAGACCGCAGATAGATACATACTGTGAATGCGAGGAGCTTCACTCTTAATGAAACTGCTAAGAGAGTGACAGAAGCTCAACTAATTGTTCACAAAAGGAGGAGCAATTAATTTTACTCGTATTCATCACTGAAGCAAATGAAAAATGTTATGTTTTATTTAACAACGCTTGGAACTGCCTAGGTTATATCAGCGTCGCCGGTGTGCCAGAATTTTTTCCCGCAGGAATTCTTTTACATGCCAATAAATCTACTGACATGAGCCTGTCGCATTTAAGCACACTTAAATGCCATCGACCTGGCCTGGGATCGAACCCGCAACCTCGGGCATAGAAGACCAGCACTATACCAACTGCGCCAACTAGACCGACGAAGCAAATGAAGGAATACTACAAAGATAAAGACAATGTTTTATGTTTGACCATTGATTACATGGAGAATACATATCGACCTCATATTCCATTCTAACAGGTGTTTTACTTAAGGCCGCTGACACTGAATGTATGTTCTATTCACAATGTTAAGTCTGGTGAGGCCTACTTTCTGTATATCATGAAGGCATTGCAAGGAAAGGGAGTAGTGAAGTGTGCTCTTTCTTGTCACATATGTGAGGGAAGAGGTGTCAAGTAATATCGATGAGCTATTTATTTACGTTGATAACGCAACAAAGCAAAACAAAAATCATTCCATGATTTGCTTCTTGATGGCACTTGTGCATACGGGTCGCTTTTCAAGAGTTGTGTACAGACTACCAATACGAGGGCATTCATACCTGCCAAATGACTGGGATTTTGGTACTGTGAAGCGCAGCCCAAACAAAGTGGATAGACATTATACAGTCAGAGATGTGATAGAAATTATTGCAAGTGCAAGTCACAAATTTCGTGTTAGGCTTGTTAAAATTGAAGACATCTTGGACTTCCAAACCTGGTGCTCCACAACGTATAAGAAATCTCCTGTATCAGAAAAAGCCAAGTTCACAGATTGAAGAATTCTAAGAAAGGAAAGAGAAGTCTTTGCAATATCAACATACCACGAGTTCATCTGGACAAAGAAAGAAATGGATACGTAGAGGCATTACCTTGCACTGGAGGATTACAAACCAAGTACTTTCTATTTGCATTTGGAGCAGAAATAGCTCTGCCAAACCAAAAGGCTTACACTGATTGTCAACCGATTACAGAGGACAAAGTTCGTGACCTGAAATCGCTTTTGCCCAACATTCCCGAAGACAAAAGCGAATTGTTCCGTACTCTGACATCTTCATGGCCAAAAAGCAAAGTAGGAGGCAAGTGGAAGCAACACAGAAGGGAAGGGTAAAAAAATAAGAAAACACAGGCCTACATCTCATGTTTTCTGCTTATTTTTGTAATAAAGGTTTTATTGAAGAATGGAAAAAATGTGTTTATTTAAGAAAGGCCCTTTGTCCAGCCTTTTCAAAAAGCTGTATGCTTGACAATTTTGATGATAGTAACTAAAAATTTCCTTAACATGTTCCCTTTATTTTGTAGTATAACATATCATGTTTTCAGGTTTTTTAAGTATTTAGTATTTTCAATAAACAGTTTTGTTTAATTTCCCACAAAAATATGTTTTTGGACAACGGGCCTTTCATAAATAAGTGATTCAGTTAAGCTAGCTAACCTTACAAGCTAGATGGAAATCCCTCGTGCTAATTCTTCAATTAACGTGAATGCTGTCACTAACTAACAATGCATATCGTCTATTACAGAAAAACTTAGTAAGCCATGCCTACTGTTTTCATAAATTAGATTGGTTACTGTACGTTAAATTTGGTTGGAGTAAGTTGTACCTCGCAATCTACTGATTAAGACTACCGTTCGATTTTGCGACATTAAGATGGATATGTATTGTGTTAGTTCCTGACAGCAGCTCTGAGACCCCCTAATTAATACAAACAGTGTTCTTCGAAATCACAGCACACAATCGTGTTGTTTCTGGTTGTCACATTGGTACAATATACAGGTACCTTCTCTTCAGCCACAATACAGAGGGACTCAAGATCCACGCAGCGGGAGTCTTTTATGCACTTCTCCAACAGACGATTAAGTTGGACTCCCAGTTCAGACTGTCGTCCAGTTTCGAAATGCGGTGCACCCATTGGACTGAGTTCTACGTTAAGGAACAGCAGCCCTTCATTTGGACGTGTTGGCTTTGGCTGCTGGACTTCACACAACACTTGTGCCAAAACCCTTCAACAGAATTTTTGTGAGTTACACAGTGATAGTAAAAACTCATGACTGTGTCATTAATTGAATATTTAGGCCTACTTACTTTGTTTCACCAAGGGATACCTGGCAGCAACCCCAGTCAGTTCCAAAATAAATCTTCAACTCTCTGCTGTCATTCAGGTTACGTCCATCTAGGCGCTTAAAGTTACATAAAAACAAGCAATAAATATATTACTAAAAATAGACATTTAATACTTTTCTACGGTATACCCTTTTCCACAGTGTATGTTCGCTTAACTGGTATACTATAATAAACGGTTAGGCCTAGATATCTTATTTTAGACAATATTTACAGAGTGTATGCAAATTAATTTGCCATCTCCTGCACTTTAGACTGTTATTGTGATATTTTCTTTGTTAGTTTGCATATAAATATAAGTAAATTCATTCAATTTGATCTATCCCTGGAAAAAAAAATCGTAACATGCACTATGTTTAGCATATCACTGCGAAGCTTTACAGCTAAATTTCTCAGGTAGCCTACGCTTGGAGTAGCCAGAAGTCCTCTCTATATACCTTGAGCCAGAAGTAACTAGCCCAAGGTAGTAGGTGACCCCTCTCTTCAAAGTCTAATTCTGAGTATGACTAAATTTAAAGTTTTGAAATAACTGCGTTTTAAAGCTTCATGTTGCTGTGAAAAATTCAATTAACATCAGTCTAATTGGAACGTAAAGTATATATTATGAAACATTAACAAAATTTGGAGTAATTTCAATGATCCTTGGATTTTTCACAGCAATATGAAATTTTAAATTTTGAGTTGTTTTCCTTTTGAACTGGACTGGTCCGTCGATATATTAACAATGTTTACGTAATAATGTTTTAATAAAATATAGGCTAATATGATTTTAACAAAATAACCTAACCTCACCTTTCCTTCAGTTATTGCACGCAGAACGAAGGACTTTTCACAATTTGACAGTATTGTTTCCTTCATTGTGAAGTACCGATATCAATAAATATAATCAAAACTCCGCGATATTTATAATGTCAATTAGTGTATTACAAAAATTATTTCGTTAAAGGGCGCATGCTTTCATACATTGTTCGCACTTTGCATCATTGTGAAGGTAGTAACAATCAGTAACAACTAACAATCGTTAACTATCGAAGTAGTTTGATTTTCTCTCAAGAGATAGAGTAAACATGCAAAAGTGTAGGTAAATGGCAAGTTTAATCGCATATAGTTACCGGCAGGAATCGGTAGTATCGGCCCAGTATGTTTGTAAACTGGGTATTCATCGTATAATTTTCACGTGTAACATAAGTTTTCAAGGGTATTCATTTTTAATGTTTCGTGTTAACAGATCATTAAATGTACTCCATAATATTTTAAAATATACTAGACTTGTTACAATTTGTATCTGAAGACTAGGGTTAGAATCCGTGCATTCTTTGCGGGCAGCTGATGGCCGTCTTTAGGACGACTAGAGCAGACAGCCGTAAGGTGGGACATGTAAAATTGCATACCTATAGGTGCTTTTGTTGTGTATTTTGTATTAAGAAGAATCGCAGCAGCCGTTAATTGAAAACCTATGCGCCTCAGATCATCACCACATCTAGCGCACAGCAAAGGAATGGTAAGGAGGTATCTTTATCTTAAGAACCAATGTCAAAGGAGGAGGATCAGCCACTTGTCAGATTGCATGTAATGTTATTACTGCTCATTTTGTTTGTATTTAAGAATAGTGAACACTGATTATCCGCCCCTTAAGCGTATAAAAGCTTCAGATACTGTTCTATTTAGTATGAAGTGTATGTTACTTGAATAGAACAGTGATGGGGTTGGTGGTGTGATACATTTCGCCCCACTTACAGCATTTATTTGTCAAGTGGTGAAGCCACTTGGGAGGAGCAGAATATTTTGGGCTTAGATCTGATCCTCCTGTTCACTATTTAGTTATGTCTAATACGTAATGTCTATCTTGTAATTTTTATGTAGTTTTGGGTCACATATCTTGTTTTTGTTTTTGCCTTAATGCTCATAGCTAGTTAATTCTCTTGTTCGTATTTCTCATTTTGTTCTTATTTGAATTGGTTTATTTGATAGTATGTGGCTGCAGTGTTATTGCATGCACACTATATAAAATATGAAAACAATTGCACAATCATTTTGACAGCATTTTCAAGATGTGTCATATTATTTCAAATAAATACAATCAATCTTTTCTAGGGTCTTATTGGTCCCATTTCGGTTGTGAATATCGATCTCTCATCTCTGGTTAGCTGAATGGTGATATCTAGAGACGACAACGATGCAAAGCCTGGAGGCGGCATGTGAGGAAGCTGAAGTGAGTATTTTTTTATTTTTTAAGAGACGTTTGCTTGTTATCATATACTAAACATTGATAGGTATAATACATGTTAGGCCTAATAGTAGGTCTGATGATCACACTGTATCATTTTGCAGTTATTACAATTAAACATAAGTATAAGAGGGAAATTGATGAACCTCTTTAAATAGTGGGTGAGAGTTTTGTGTACCATACTGACAGTACTGAGCCATCTATTTCCTATTATGTTACTGCAATGCAATGAAAGTGAGAATGGTATATTTGGGAAAAAGATTAACATATTATTGGCCTAGTATGTTGGAAATAGCGTAGATTATCACAGTTTGGTAATTGTCTATGAGAGATTTGTGTCACATATGTTCTTTTTGTAATTACTAGAAAATGAGCGTTTTATCACAATATTACATTTCTACATACTTAGACTTCAACAAACAAAATTTGATAACACAATCACAAGGGAAGAAATGGAACTCTCTGCATCATAATCCACAGTTAATTCCCGATTTACCACGAAAATCGTCTGTAGCTGCATTTAGATTGGCAACAGGCCATGAGTGTTTGGCCAAACACTTGCATAGAATTGGAATATATCAGTCCCCTAACTGCCCATTGTGCAACTCAAACCAAGAAATGGATTCGGAACACCTCAAAATCTGTGCTTCACTGGCTGACCATGATAATATCTTTGAACAATATTGGAGTGCAAGAGGTCAAATGACTTTATTGTCAAATGCCTGCCATTAGAAAACAACAACATTTCTTGCAGTCAAATTTTGCGTATCAATTAATGAATATGTCGCTTATTTTCCTACGCTTAAAATTAAATAACCAAAATAAGTAAGACAGAATATAAGCTTGAAGTAAAAATATATGTCGTACCTACCCTAATATAACTTAATATAATACAGTCTAACCCATCCTAACCTTACCTCATTCAGCTCAACGTAATCTATAAGTTCATCCTTCACAGTAAATAAGAAAGCTAAAGAATCATCTCAGCCTTAACCTAGACATTCTTGTCTAACAGAACTTGAGTTAACAATATTATTTAAAACATGGCTTATTGACATACATGACACAGTTCTCTCCTAGACCATTCTTCAGAATTTTATCAAATTAATTTAATCATATGCGTCTGCACTACTAATATTTTTATGATTGTTTTGCGTCTAATTGCAGTTTTGCGCAATTGTTGCAGTTATCCATGTGCACTTATTTGCTCGTATGTAATGATTAATGAACAATATTTAATTAAGAAATTTTGTTTTTTTAAGTGACATGGGGATGATGTAGTGGCAACGTAGCTATTAGAAGAATACATATTACAGCTAGAAATAACTGACAATAATTTTGACATGATGCATTCAGTTATTATCAAAGCTGAGAAGGTTGTGTTTTATTGCATCCAAAAGATCGTATCAATTTTCGGCAACATATAAAAACAAAGTAACTTAATTTTTGTATAGTAAATTGAAATTGTGTTCACAAATTCATGTTATCTTAATTTTAGTAGTTCTCTTCATCTAAGCTTAATTAATATTTGCATTGATTTTCAGCACATACTGCACATAGCAAAAAAGTGCCCTCAGTCTGTGCCTCATTTCCAAGAGAAGAATGGCAAGACATTTTTCTCAATCCACCAGAAACTGAGAGAGCTGTACGAGGAGGAATGTGCCAGAGACTTGCATCAAACCAATAAGGTGACCATTCAGTTATTACATAGGCACAAATAGATGCTATGTGCTATCAAATTTGACTCTCAGAGATTGAAGTAGAGAGGTTAGATTTTTATATGAAAGACTCATTAGCATGTGATGTTAAACTAATTACATTATTATGTTAAAACAATACTTAAAATTGGTAATTTGTGGATCATTCATGATTGTGGAATACGGAGTAACAGATACTGTTTTAATACTTGAAATTGATTGTAGGATAAGATAGAATTGGATTAGGTTAGGTAATGTTAAGTGAGGTTAGGTTTGGTTTGTTTTGTCACGTTGTTTATTTAAGTAAAGTCTAAATAGGCTATAAATGCAGAACGTTACAGATTGAGTCAATTTTGCTGTATTGTGATTCATAATAGGCTACTTAAAACTGAGTTTAATGGAGTGTATTAAGTTAGATCCGATTAGATTTGCAATATTTTTCAATTAGGTCTATATCTAAACTTCAATAACAGATGAAGTTAAATTAGTTGTGCTTAGGGCGACCAGAAAACCCGTATTTCTAGGGACAATACTTTACTGTCCCAGAGAATAAAGACCTCATTTTTGTCTCTGGAAAACAATATATCTCCTGAAGTCTACTTCTATTTCATTACCATTTTATTTGTAGATAATATGAAGTATCTTGGCGGCACTATTGTGATTAATCTAAATTTCTGAACGATATCCCCTGGTGGGCCAAAAAGGATCTTAGATTACCATACATTTTTGCATTGTTGGTATTAACAAATCATATTAGCATTTGGGTGTTACAATTGGGTGGTGAAATGGAAAATGTTCGTCATTATGAACATACTTACTGATTACTTCTTGATGGACATACGCCCACCTGTACGTTTGAGAATGAAACTAGTAAGAAATTTTCATAAACTTTCCATTTTACTACACAAGTTACTGGTCATTTTGTCACCAGACCTTGGGGACATGTTTTAGTAGCAATAGATAACTTGAGTTGTGAATCTTTCTTTTCATAGCTGGAATGGAAAAACTGTCACTTCTGGCGCATGTATAACAGCAATAACAATCTGTAACCATGGTGATTAGTAGACTATTAAATATTTGTACACCTCACCAACTGAACTTAATCTTCAGATACAACTTACAACACACAACTTTAAGGTTAAATTAGCTGGTGTAACATAGTTTTAAGGGACTTATATATCTGTTTGGTAACAGAAAATGTCAGTTGTACTGAAGGAAGCATAGTAAGAAATAAGTATTTCAAATTTGTGGGTGTCCTTTGCTGATGGTAAAGACCAATACTCAATTTGACAAGAGAGTGAGGAACCAAAGACCATTCTGAAAGTTGTGGCAATGAGAAAAATCACGCCAACAGCCGGAATTGAACCCACCAATTCATAGCCAGTTGCTCTGTCAACTGAGCTACTCCTGCTACCGTACTGACAATAAATTTGTAATTATATAAATTTATAAAATAATGATGTTGCAGTATCATAGCAAAAATGTAGGCTACCATGCACATTTTAACTTGGTTCACTTACAGAGTGATTTAGAAGGAGTAATAAATCGATTAGGAGGTTATGGTATGGACTGTTCTGGATAAAAAATTCATGTAAATAATATGTTCAATTTTCAGTGGGTGTAGAGATACAGCTGTTTGAATGTTTTGCATAACAAGCCTTACATAAATAGTATGAAGAAATGACAAAATAAATGATTACATACTATTGACTTTTAATAATTTTAATTCTAGTCGTGTTGTGGGATTTAATCGAATAATCAATCAATTTCTGTTGTAAGATTAATCGATCAAAAATATTTAATCGAATAATCGAGTCGATTAAAATTAATCAGTTGTAGTTGATATTACTTAGGCTTATTATTTTGTTAATAAAAACTCATACTAAAAATTCCCACAATATTTCTCTCTCGGAAATTGCTTACTTGAAAGCATAATAGTACTGTTATTTTCTAACTGTAAAGCAGGTAGCGTAGGGAAAATCTTTGCACAAACACTTCAGAAAGAGATGGAGATATGAGGACAGTGACCTAGTCTACCTCTATTGAAAGTTGAAACACAATGCGAAACCCTTATTAAGTTTTATGGTTTTCCAAGAAAGGTTCCCTTATAAAATAACCATGTCTATACTGTGTGCAAGTGAGAGCATAACTACCTTCTTCTCTTTCTAAAATCTGGTAATTCGATTACATATAGGGAACAGTCTTCTGTTTCGACCGCTGTACTTTTGCAGTTGCAGTTTCTGTACTGAGTTTGTATTTGAAGGTTGTGGGATTAGTTTGATAAAGAAAAAAAAAATCAGTTTTCTGTGGTTTTGAAAAGTGTAAACTCCATTATGTCATATGAGAATTTGATAGGTAAACTCGGTGAAACATTTGGATTTAAATTGAACAATCATAGACAAGTGCTTAACAGAAAAAAAAGTTTTTCCATGTTTAGTGATGTAGGAAACATTGTTACTAAACATAGAGTGGCACTTAATTCGGAGCATGTGAATGCACTCACATCTTTAAAATTGTGGATGAAGCAGTATTAACTAGGTGAGTCTTCATACTTTTTGTTATTTATGTTTGTCTCAAAAATTCCTGGAGAAATTGACACAATAAATTATAAGCTTCATAAAATATATATATATATATATATATATATATATATATATATATATATTAGTAAGTAATTAAAATAGTTGTTTTGTAATATAATGATATAATATATACAGATATACAATATTTAATACTTATGCTTATCACCAGTCACAAGTTAAATTTAACAATAATTGTGTATTACAGTATATTAAAACATTTTTTCAACACAATCAAAACTCGATTAATCAATTAAATTCAAATAGTTAATCGATTAAAGATTTTGATCGATCAACAGCATTAAATTTTAGTAAATATCCCATTTTAGGTGAAGTTTATGTGCAAAGAACTTTTGTTGACAATGAATGCTACTGAAACGAAGTTTCAAATTCTGTCAAATTGTATTAGGCAGTTTCATTTCGCATGATGGGGGTGCACTGATGCGAAAACTAATTTGTAAGCTCTTGCCTAACTTGAACAACCTACTTCCCTTTTATGCTAGGATGGACTTTTCCAAACAAACTTCTGTTCCAGGAAATTAGGTAAAATCGTCTTCCCTCCTCTTCTAAGATCAATATGGATTGAACTTGTCAGACCAGTGTTTCTCTGTAAGAGATTTTTTTTCTTTATCTTCGTATCCCTATGCACACCCCAGCTTTAGTTATTGAACAATAATATCATTACATGTGATTTCAGCAACACGTATTAATTATTTTATGACAGAAAAACATTATCACGTTATTTCCAATTATTATCACACCAATTTTGTCAACAGTATGCCCACAAATAAATTAAATTATGCTTAGGGTGCATGTACACCCATCTCAGGAACCCATGTTGTAATTTTGGTGACACTGTAATTCTACTTTTCTTGCCTTCTGTATAGTTAATCTGGACCAACCTCATGGGCTAGTGGTCAGAGCTAACTGACTACACTTCATGAGGTCCCGGGTTTGATTGCTGGTTAGAACACAGGAATTTTTCCATAAAGGGAAATGTTCCCGTGATCTTCCATGGTTTTAAAATTAGGTTAGGCTTTGGTTTAAGACCTCTACTGGCATTTCATAATCATTCTATCATAATATTATCGGGGCAGCGTAACTCCACCTTCCAGGCACCCCAACCTCAGCAGTGAGTTACAAATAAGCCATTGCCAGGAGAGACCAGAAATGTCAAGTGACCTGTTTGTTTTCTTGAATGTATTATTATTATTATTATTATTATTATTATTATTATTATTATCATCATTATTATTATCTACTACTGCAACTATTATTAGTACTCTTGTAAATATAAGTTATATTTATTTATTTCTCGGTGCTGTATCAACTACCGGGTTATTTACCTTCGATGGAATTGGTGATAGAGAAATGTTGTTTGGCGAGATGGAGTCGATTCGCCACAGATTACCTGAGGAGCTTCCTTTCGGAACTCTGAAGTCTGGAAAGATTCTGATTTGTCTCAGGGAAATGGGGAGGCGATTACTTTGTCTACTGTCCATCATACTTTGAAAAGCGCAAGGGGGGGGGGGGTGTTTTTTTTTTGTGGTGTGGTATGGTATGTGTGTGTTTGTGTGTGTGTGTGTGTGTTTTTTTTTTGTAATTTTTTATAATTGGATCCTCAATAATTTAATTCTTAATTTGTTTAAATCATGCAACCATGTATAACTACGTCTCCCCTCTCAAAGACCAAAAAAGTACTTGGTTTGTGATTACACCCCACATAGTGTTCCTCGCTAGCTTTTATAGCACAGGTTCAGGAAGGTTAAACAGCATTTTTGTATTTTTGGACATTTTTGTCATTTAAGAATTTTTTTAGTGCTGGTATTTTTATGTTAAATGTATAAAAAGTGCTAAAAAGACACTTTTAGGCACAAACATAGTTTTTAAATTTATAGAACTTTATGGTTCATTTAGGCATTTTAGGTTCTATAGAATTTTAAGATTGGGATCATGTGTACAGGAAATGTAGAGATATCTTAATAACATAGTATAGAATGTAGCAAACAAAATAGGTATGGAACTAGAAATTCATTCCCTAGTTAAGAGTAACATCAAACAGCTATATCTTCACATCCGTAGAAAATTGTACACATTTATGTAAACTTTTTTTACTCTGAATAATCGATACTACACCCCCTAAAATATTAATTACTATCCTTCTGAATCACCCTGTATTTAATTTTGAAGAAATGAATATTAATAATACATTGGAAACTTAACATCCCGTGTGAGACTTTCCATATTTGTAGAAAATCTTAGCTGCTTAAAGCCAAAGCTGACTGATATATCATGAGGGGCGTTCCATATTAAATTACACTTTATTTTTTTACACTCACTCAGAACCTCTATGCCTTAGCAGATACATCCTCTTTTTAAATATAGTCTCCATTAAGCTGTACACACTTGTGCCACCAATGTGGCAATTTCTCTAGGCCCTTCTGGAATCACGTTTTTCGAAGTTTGTCGCACCCACGTCAGAACAGCTAATTTTAGTTCTTGGAAATTGGCGAAATGAAGTCCCCGCAGAGGTTTCTTCAAAGCAGAGGTGGTAATCAGAAGAGGCCAAGTCAGGAGAATAGGGTGGATGTGTCAGCACCTGGAACCCCATCTCAGCGATGGCAGTCATGATTATCCGACTCATGTGGAGACGAGCATTGTCATGTTGCAGGAGTACACCTTTCGCCCATTTTCCTGGCCGTTTCTGTTTAATTGTATGGTGCACACTCTGAAGGGTTGCCACATATGCCGTGCTGTTAATTGTGGTCCCTGGTTCATGCCAGTCATTGAGGATGATTCCATCATTGTCTCAAAAGACTGGCCATGTGTTTGCCTACTGATTGTGCTGTTCTGAACTTCTTCGGTGTGGGGCTGCCTTTATGCTTCCACTGCATTGACTGGGCTTTGGTCTCTGGCTCATGGTAATGAAGCCAAGTCTCATCACCAGTCACGAGTTTGGACATGAAGCCTTCTTGATGCTGGCTTTGGCGTAGAAGGAGATCACTGCTCACGTCTTTGCACTGTTGTCTGTGTGCTGCAGTCAGGGACTGGGGACCCACCTGACAGACACCTTTCCCATCTTAACATGTTCATGCTGTATGCAGTGCAGAGTGATTCTGGCAAGTCCTGTGGCTGCCTCCAGTTCCGAGAATGTGATGCACCTGTTCTCCAGAATATGCTGCTCCCCTCTAGAGATGTTGACCAGCGTTGTCACAGTCACTCTCCTTCCAGAACTGGTTCCCTTCTCCATTGATGTGCGGCCACATTTCCACCCAGTTGTACACGGTTTTTCGTGACCGTGCATGCTCAGGCCTCACACTGCCACCAATCGCCTGTGAATATCTGCAGTGTTTACACCCTCTTTCCACAGAAACCATGTCGTCCAGCGCTGTCCTTGATGATCACTCTCCATACTGTCCACTCACGTAATGATAACAGTTGGGGAAATGCGCTGTAATTTGCAGGAATTACACTCCTCTGTATCATGCTGCCACCTGCAGGCAGACCAATGTACTATATGCCTGCAACTGTAATGACAAGCCAAATGGCGGACCATGGATGGTGGGAAATTTGAAAGTATAAATCAATATGGAACACCCCTCGTACATTTCAAACTCCAGTCCAGAGAATATCTTATCTCATTCTTCCCGTGTTATCTTCAGTATTAAGCTAATATTTTACGAAAAAGTCAGTTATTTTGGACTTTTTGTTCCTAAGGAATAAACCATGCCCTCAAATTGTGATAACTCTTCCGGTAATTTGTTCAGTTACATCATGGGATGTTACAAAATGTTTCACTGTTTTTAAAGCCGTAAGAGCACCATTAAAGGGCACAGTATTGTTTGAGGCAAGCATAGGTAGCTTCGAATTGAAAGTGGGCGATATCCTAACAATGAACATGTGCTCTATTTACACGTTAATACAAGTTTACAACAAACTTAATTTCGAGCAAAATTGATTCAGAACATATAAATGACATTTCATATATCCTTAGATTAAAAAAATGTATACACGAAAAATGTATAACCGAAATAAATTAACATAGAATCTATAGGAATTTTGCCGGGACTTCAGAAAAAAAAATGTATGAACGTAAAAAAACATACAAGTGGGAAACATATGAAAGAAGCTTTACTGTAATTGTGTGACAATGTGACCTGTTCTGAGTTTTGTTAAAAATGTTGTTGTTGACTGAATTTGGGAGCATTGAACCCATTATTCTTCTTGCCTCCCAGTAGAGATTACATAGGTTCTTTGATTTTTTAAACTCCTTGTTTAGTCTGGGACACTCTTGTAGGTGTCCATTCTTGATCCTTGTTGTTTACAGGAGGTAGGCTACATTCGTCTGATTCTGATTCATTTTGTGGAGGTGAACAGCTAAGCAACATGTCCTGTGTGTAAACGAAATATAGCTATGGCCTTCTTTAGGTCTGTGACAGTTTTTCCAGATTTTATTGATGTTTGCACAAGTCTTCCCTTGTGCTTGTTGACTAATTTGATTTTTTGGTTTTGTTTCCACTTCAGCTTCTATTGATGAGAGAGGTTATGGTGACTTAGGATTTTGTTTTATTTGTGAAGAGTAGTGCCATTTTTGCTAGAAAATCTGCGGTGTCATTTCCTGAGATATGATGGTATCCATTGAAAGTGTGTTTTCTTTGATTTTCTAGAAGTTTGATTAAGCTTTCTTGCTTCAGTGACTGCTGTGGTTACTGGGTTGCTATTTGAAGCTATTTCTTGTATAGTGGCTTTGGACTCCGCTAAAAAACTGATTTGTGACATATATACATACATAAGTGTTCTGTTCCAGGGCAGGTCTTTCACTGCAAACCTAGCATTCTCCAATCTTTCCTATTTTCTGCCTTTCTCTTAGTCTTTTCATATGATCTTAATGTCGTCTATCATCTGATATCTTCTTCTGCCCCAAACTCTTCTCCTGTTCACCATTCCTTCCAATGCATCGTTCAGTAGGCAGTTTCTTCTCAGCTAGTGACTCGACCAATTCTCTTCCTGATCAGTTTCAACATCATTCTTTCTTTACCCACTCTTTCCAATACAGTTTCATTTCTTATTCTGTCTGTCCATTTTATACGTTCCATTCTTCTCCATAAACACATTTGAAATGCTCCTAGTTGAAGCAACTAGGAGCATTTACTTTGTCGTAATGTCCATGTTTCTGCCTCATACAATACCACGCTCCACGCAAAGCATTTCACTAATCTCTTCCTTAGTTCTTTTTCCAGAGATCAGCAGAAAATGCTTTTTCTTTAAAATCTTCCTTTGTCATTGCTATCCTCCTTTTGACTTCCTGGCGACAGCTCATGTTTCTACTTATAGTACACCCCAAGTATTTGAAGCTGTTCACTTGCTCTACTGCCTCATTTAGTATTCGCAAGTTTACCTTCTTTATTTTTCTTCCGACAGCCATGGTCTTCATCTTGTTTCCATTTACAGTATCTTCATCCTATATTGCTTACAGCTGTCATTTAGCTCCAGTAGCATATCCTTTAGTATCGTCTCCTCTTCTGCTAACAATGCCATATCATCAGCAAATCTTATGGACTTATTCTTCTTCCTCCTACTACTATCACCCCTCCCGTGTTCTGAAAACAGTTCTTTGCCAAATCCTCCAAGTAGATGTTGAACAGGGTAGGTGATAAAGGGCATCCTTGTCGTACTTCTCTCCTTATTTCACTTCCTTCATACATTTCTTCTCCTACCCTGACTTTGGCTCGTTTCATATAAAGATTACTGGACAGCCTCCTTTCTTTCCAGTCCACACCTATTTTATTCAGGATGTCCATCAGTTTGTTCTAGTCCACTCTGTGAAACGCTTTTTTTAATACATCTTGATTACACAACTTTTAACACTATATCACTTCGGAATATGTATGATATGTCTTTCTCATGCTAAATTTTGCTGTACCTGGTTAACATGTTTCGACCTGCTATTGACCTTCTTCAGAGCTGGTTGTTGCTGGTTAATTACGAAATATACAGACACACAAAATCACACCCAAATGAAATTCTCAACACACCACTCAATTTCAGAATACACACACTCTTTGACTCCACATTACACTACACAAACACACCCCCACAGGAAACAAAACAAAAGGCGCCAAGACCAGCTTTTTTTTAAGTTCACAAATAATATATACACTTCTTTATTCTTCTCAACGGCTTTGTTATACTTGTTTATTCTGTAGGTTAGATGTTCTAAGGCAAACCTTATAGCTTCAACTTCGGTATCAAAATTTGTTTTGTACTGGCAGATCATATATAATAAGGAAGAGGGATGAGTAAACTCCTACTTCTGTACCATGTGCTCCTTTCCGCAATGAGCCATCTGTGTGTATACATAATTGGTCTGTTGAAGGATGTCTTTCTTTCATTGTTAGTAGTGATATTTGTCTTAGCTCTTCAACTGAGTTTTCGTCTTTTTTCACTTCATCTATTAAATTTAGGTCGATATTGTATATGTGGTATTCGAGTGGACATATTGGTAGTAATGTTGTTTCTAACTCTGTGAGGATACTTAGGTCGTTTGGGTATTTGGTGTTTGCTTTGATTAATTTAGTTTGTATTTTCAGTTTTTGTTCTTCTACATAGCGTGAGTTTGTCTATATTGTATCTGGTAGAGATTTGATTTTGAGGCAAGTTATTACTGCTCGTTTCATTTCTTCTATGATGAATTTATTTTGTGTATAAAGTTGTAATGCTGCTACTGGTGTTGTTTTAACCGCTCCTGATAAAAAAAAGTGAATATATTTTTGCAAGTTTTTGTACATTTTCAGATATTTTTTTCTTGTTTAGCATGGTCTGTAAAATTTTGTATATTATCAGAAGAAAGGCATTTGTTGATCCATAGATTTGTAAAATGGGAGTTAATTGAAGCAAAGAGAGTGGATTAAGATACCATTTGTGAAGGCTTTGGAAGGCTTTCTCTGTTTTGCAGTGTTAGCAGCTTCTCATTTCCAGGTATACAATGGTGACTATGTATGCATTTTATTTTAAAGTTGACTGAGTTTACTCAATTATTTTCGTATAGGAATAGTTTGTCATTTTCCTATCAGGGGATTTAGGCCAAGTGGTCTGTTCTGCTCTCATGCCATCTTTCATCGGTTTTCCTATTCTTCTTTTGCCTGTTTCTCAGTAGTTGATAAGATTTGTTTAGGTAATCTTGAATTTCTTATTCTGCGATCATGTATTAGGAATAGTTGAAGGGGCGAGAATGATATAGTCCTAAGCCATACAGACAAAGTTTTACAGGAGAGTGTATTGAAGGTTTAGAGTCCAATGCTATTAGGTGCGGTATCATAATTTCTTTGGCGTATAGTTACGTCATTTGTTGAGTAACTTTTGTAATATTTTACTGGTAGCTTCCTCGTATGTATATGAAATGAATTCGCACAAAAAAGCATTTTTGTTAAAAGTGTGGCATTAGACTGTCTCATTCTCACCCCTTCACGTATAGAAATACTCATTTCTCGTGTTCATTGGATAAGTTTGTTAAAAATATGGCCAGGGATCATTTATAATTCACATAAAACTTGCAAATACAGTATCATTCATTAATAACTTTTTGTATGTGTCGTTAATATAAAAACACAGTTCGGATTTATAACCAGTGACATTCAGATACCTCCATCATTTTGCTAAACATCAAAGATAGGACTGTGGATTACATTTAGCAACACATGTAAGAGCGACATGTGAAGAATAATAATTGAATGTGAGTATTCATAATTATATTGTCAAACATATACATAAAAAATATAGTTATTTCGGTTGTTGAGTGATTGCAATGTTTTCTACTAGATTGCATAGGTTAAACCCTAACCAAGAGAGAAGTATTTTTAAATGTGGTGATTTCCTTTTGAAACGAAGGAAATCTGGGAGGGCAGTCTTTTAGATTGTGTCTCATGAAAGAAGTTGTCCCTGAATGAGAGAACACAGAATAAAATTTACATGTCATTTTCCATTTGCGTTAAAATTCAATTTGTTATACATCAATTTTCTTTATCATTTTAATTGGAAGTTATCAATTTTACCTCACCAGTTCTTCTGCTTCTGAAATGAATTTATATTGCCAGACTACTAACAGTGCTCAGAAAGGTTTTCATCGACCATATCTGGTAGTATTTTAGGTGATTATAAATGCGGTTTTCGAAAAAAAAATCGCGTCATCACTGACCATATCTTTGAACTGAAATTATACCAAGAAAAATTGTATAGATATAACATCCTACTGCATCAGCTGTTTATTGATTTCAAGCAAGCATTTTGATACCATAAACGGACGATATATTTTTGAAGCTATGGTGGAATTTGGCATTCCATCCAAATTGATTAATCTAAATAAAATTACATTATCCGATACTCAAAATAAAGTTGTCCAGAACAAGTTATCTGATAGTTGGAATTCAACAAGATGACTCGCTATGTACTATATTTTAAATACTGGGCTTGAAAAAATAATTAGAGAAATGAATCTTGCTATTAATCCTAGAGGTACAATATTTAACTAGTCATTACAATATCTAGCTTATGAGATGATATTGTGCTTTTATCAAGAATCCTAAATGCTTTAGAACAAGCTACACAACAACTTCAAGAGGCAGCAGAAAAAGCTGGCTTATATATTATGCATTAACACAAAAAAAAACGAAATATATGACGAACCGACATATTAACATAACAGATACAGTAATTAATTATCAATCATATAATACAGTTTCATCCTTGAAATACATTTAGGGAAGTAATTACCAATAATAATGATATAATTGAATCCTCCAATGTTAAAAGAAACTAAGTAAAAAAATACAACTTTTCAGGAGAGAGAAAAAACATTGCCATTTTGAGTTTATTTGGTAAAACAAAGTATTTTTTGTTATATTATTAGGGGCCTATTAAACACATTTTTTGACTACTGTAACTGTTAAACACCCCCAATGTTTCCGAACTTATATAACATTTTAAAACCAGGAGAAAAGTGAAAAATGCATTATTTTGACTTAGTTCCTTTTAACATTGGAGGATTCAATTGTAGATATACATGGGGAGATTGCTGCAGTAAATTCTTGTCTACGAGCTTTAGATAACATCATGATACCTAAAAAATTTAACATAAACCTTTACAAAACCATATGAAACCAACTGTGGTATATGGCCATGAAACTTGTCTCTCTCTGGAAAAGCTAACTCTATCCTGAGTGTATAGAAAAGGAAGGTAATCAGGAATATTTATGGTCCAGTTTTTGAAAATGTGTATGGCATATCCAAACTAATTTGGAGATTCAAAATATGTACACAGATAAAGATATCACTGATGTTAAACTCAAAAGACTAGAAGGGCTGGGCCATGAGGAATGAAGGAAGGTAGACATCAAAAACTTTTTTGGATGCTAAAATAATTGGATCAAGGAAAAAAGCTGGAAGACCTAAACTACACTGGTTTGATGATGTCCAAAATGACGTAATGGAAATTGGGGTTAAAAGATGGAGATTGAAAGCATAGGATCGGTTTGATTGTTAGGTTGTCATTAGGGAGGCCAAGGTTATACTGAAAGGACCATAGTGCCATAGAAGGAGATATATGATGGTATTAATAACCACCAAACCCTTCATCTGTAGGGTATTAATTCCTCTCAGAGACCAATATAAAAGTTGTAAATAGTATTCATAGAAGTGTTTTGTTTCGTCTACAAGGAATGTACTTTTATGTCGAGATGGTCCAAGCTTATATACATATCCTTCTGTTTCAGCATCTTAAATCTTGCTCACATCTGCTGGACAAACTTGTGAAACGGGAACATCTCAACACATTGATAGTGAACTTGTATCCTGGTAACAAAGGCTACTCCATTGGTATACGAGTCCATAACAAGTCCGGAGGTAAATCTCTTTGTAAAGTATACATACTACACACCTGGACTGTCAGTGAATTGCAGATATTATATTTAGATTATCTTGTTAGCTATACATGTAGAAATAGCTTGATCATAATAGAATGGATTTTAAAGAATATTATGCTAAATAACTTCTTAAAATTTTTTGTTATTAGTAATTAAGTGAAACATTTTATGCATAATTTTTAGAGCTGTGAAAAATAATGCCACATTTCCAGGGAGTGATAGACCACATTCAATATCATCTTTCAATGCAAACACTTTATGCTTCGACATCCTTATGTTCACAGTTCAAAACTTGAATCTAATCCGACCATATAGGCAGTAGACATTGACCGACTTCATACCCTTCCCACAATTAGGGAGATATGCTTAGAATGCCCCCTTGTTTACTTTTACAAAGATGCAGGAGGTTGGGTACACAACAATAGTACTGTAATCCTTGATACCCTTTGTTGTCATCACTCTAGTCCCTTTTACAGAAGAAAACACTTTCTCTTCCTATTCTTCTAATAACCTCTCTTAAAGACTATAATTATGTGTGTGTGTTCCGCCTTTGCTTATCATACAATTAAAATGGTGAAACTAATAAATCATATTTTCATTAACGTTTTCGGTACCTATGTACCATCTTCAGATGTATATATATAATGCTAATTGATAACCAAGCCTCTAGGTGCATGTGTCGTAAACTTAAATAATCAGTGTTTATTTATGATTTATTAGTTTCACCATTTTAATTGTATGATAAGCAAAGGCGGAACACACACACATAATTATAGTCAAATTGTGATAGCTTATCGGTATACCTTCAATATGAAACTCTCTTAAAGAGGTCAGAACTAATCCTTCCTTTAACCTTCCCTGCATACACTATTCTCTTTAACATGTTTCAAGCTGTCCAAGAAGCTGAACAAATCTTTTCTTTGTATTTCAATGCACTTAAGGAGTAGCAAGTTCGAAATTTTGTTCTAAACATAGCCTATTCTTAAAAGTTCATTCGAGAAAGGGTTTTCGTAAATTACCATTTTTGTTATTTTAAAATTACAACATTTTCTTGGAAGTTCCAGTCTTTAGGTTCACTATAACTGAAGTGAGGGTTCACTATAAACTATGTACTTTTTAATGTATGCAGGTCAGGACCAATTATTTAGGTTCACTATAGCTGAGGGTTCACTATAAACTATGTACTTTTTAATGTATGCAGGTCAGGACCAATGATTTAGGTTCACTATAACCAAAGTGGGGTTCACTATAAACTATGTACTTTTTAATGTAGGCGGGTCGGGACCAATGATTTAGGTTCACTATAACCGAAGTGAGGGTTCACTATAAATGGAAATATTAATATACTTTTTAATGTATGCAGGTCGGGACCAAAGGTAGGTTCACTATAACTGAAGTGAGGGTTCACTATAAATGGAAATATTAATATTCAATACACTTTTTAATGTATACGGGTTAGGACCAGTGATTTAGGTTCATTATAACCGAAGTGAGGGTTCACTATAAATGGAAATATTAATATACTTTTTAATGTATGCAGGTCGGGACCAAAGGTAGGTTCACTATAACCGAAATGAGGGTTCACTATAAATGGAAATATTAGTATACTTTTTATTGTATGTGGGTCAGGACCAATGATTTAGGTTCAATAAACGGAAATATTAAATGTATGCGGGTCAGGACCAGTGATTTAGGTTCACTATAGTCAAAATGAGGGTTCACTGTAAATGGAAATATTAATATACTTTTTAATGTATGCAGGTCGGGACAAATGATTTAGGTTCACTATAACCGAAGAGAGGGTTCACTATAAACAGAAATATTAATATAGTTTTTAATGCATGCGGATCGGGACCAATGATTTAGGTTCACTATAAGCGGAAATATTAATGTACTTTTTAATGTGTGCTAGTCTGGGCATTGTCACACAATTGTACCTACACCGATTTCACATTTTTGATAATCCTACTTGTCTGTGGTGCAATAATCATGATGAAGATCTGGAACACATTCTTCTATTCTGCCCATCCATAAACCACAAAAGAAGTAAATTAAAATCATTAGTACCAGTTGCAGAAAACACAGCCTTGCAGTATACTGTATATTGACTACACCCTAACTCTGGCTACTAGCAACAGGCATCTATAATGAACACCGATCAAAATACCCCCTCATTTCTCGTGAAAAACAACAAATGAATAGACTACAGTGGACTATAGTGAACTTTATGTTGTCAGCAAACAGCTGGATACGTTAAGAAGATTGATTGATTAATGTATGCGGGTCAGGACCAATGATTTAGGTTCACTATAATCGAAGTGAGGGTTCACTATAAATGGAAATATTAATATACTTTTTAATGTATGCAGGTTGCGACAAATGATTTAGATTCACTATAGCCAAATGTTCACTATAACCGAGTTCACTATATCCAGAGTTGACTGTATTTAAATCAGTAGTCCCCAACCGGGAAAGTGGGGAGGGATTTTGAGAGTTTTAGGAGGAAATGTGTTTACTGAGTGTTGACTTGTGCCACGTTTGCTGAATGTTGTCTCCTGTAGACTCACGTTTTACTATTCTTTCACTTTCATTTCTCCAGTTTTTGCTACAACCTTTAATCATCGTACACCGACAACTGACAGACCACTTAAACATGTACAAACTTATCAACGAACACCAATCTGGTTTCAGAACAGGACACAGTACAACAACTGCCCTACTCAAAGTGACTGAAGACATGCGAGAAGCAATGGACAGAAGCGAGGTGACCATATTAACTCTACTAGACTTCAGTAAAGCATTCGACTCAGTTGATCTTGACCTACTACTTGCAAGACTAAGAACGTTATACTTGTCTGACAACTGCATTAATTGGATGGACTCTTATCTTTGTGATCGTCAACAATGTGTCTGGGTACAAAATCGGTTTTCCCCTTGGCGATACACGAAAGTAGGAGTACCTCAAGGCACCATGCTTGGACCACTGCTTTTCTCCATTTATATTAATGACGTGGCTACAAACTTACATTACTGCAAGTATCACATTTACGCAGACGACTTACAACTCTACATACACTCACGACCAGATGAAATTGACGCAACTATTGGCAAAATTAATCATGACTTGAATCAAGTTTCTTTATGGACGAAAAAGTTCAGACTTAGGTTAAATGCTAGTAAGTCACAAGCTATAATAATTGGACATAAGAGACTACTGAACACAATGAACGACAGACATATCCCAATTATTACAGTAAATAATGCCACTATTCCGTACCATTCCGTCGTCAGAAATCTCGGCATTTTCTTGGACGAAAATTTAAATTGGGAATGCCAAATAAAGGAAATATTCAAGAGAGTGTGCTATACCATGCATTCTCTTAACCCATTCAGAAACTTCCTCCCGCCAGAATTAAACAGACTTTAGTGCAAACCCTCATACTACCACTGTTTGACTATTGCGACGTAATATTTACAGACTTGACAACTGACCTTTCGAACAAGCTGCAGCGTGTGCACAATATGTGTGTCAGATTCATCAGTAATGCTCACAAATTTGACCACATTACACCCTCGTTCAAATCTTTATCCTGGCTGCAACTTAGTAACCGTAGAACACTTCATTCGCTCTCTCGTCTGTTTCGAGTTCTCCACACTTCTACTCCAAATTATCTTCGTTCCCGGTTTAACTACTTATCCTCCAGTCACAATCTAAACACCAGGTCACAGGAGAGCCAAATCCTAGCAATTCCTGCCCATAGAACATCCCACTGTTCATCCTCTTTTACTGTCTCAGTTCCCCGTGAATGGAATTCTCTACCTCAGAAGATTAGGGGCTGCCAGACAATAACCACTTTCAAGAAAAGGCTAAACGATTTCTTACGGGCGCAGCCAAATTGAAATTAAACTTGTGATCGAACTTAATACTTTAATTTAATTTAGATATGACTATCATTATTATTATTATTATTATTATTATTATTATTATTATTATTATTATTATTATTACATAATTATTTTATTGGTGTTGTGAAGACGAAAAGAATTGTCATTGTATTATATTAATTATGTATTATATTTTCTTGTATTTGTAGTATTGTATTGCTTTGAATTGTATTGTATTGTATTGTATTAATTTTGTTATATTCATAGCACTGTAGTAATTTTTATCATACTGGTTGAGTGGAAGAGAAGGCCGAATGGCCTTAACTCTGCCAGTTAAAATAAACCATTATTATTATTATTATTATTATTATTATTATTATTATTATTATTATTATTGTTGTTATTATTATTGTTGTTGTTATTATTATTATTATTATTATTATTTTCATTTTCTTGCAGTACACTGGTTTAAAATGATTGACTAGACAGTGATTGTGTTGTTGATTTGCAGCTGGCAGTGGCAGCACTTCAGCTCCGAGCACCAGCACAAGCACTAGTTCTAGTGCTAGCACTGCATCGGAGACCATCGTTGAAACAATGCTGTGGCCATATCAAGAAGATGAGCTGTTGCGCTATATCGATAATGAGGAGCTACCACCAGTGCTGGTCGACCTGCTGGAGGCATCGAGCCCAGAGTTATTTTACAGTGGCTGTATCATTGCAGAAGTTCGAGACTATCGGCAGGCGTACCCCCACTGTGTTTGTGATACACATCATGTACTTCTCCGACCTACCACTCAGGTAAAGAGTGCTGTTTAAACTAGAAGTACACTGACTTCAGATATATAAGGTTATTCAACATTTAGAAATAGATATAACATTTTTAAAAGTTGGCATAGTGGTAACACATTTGTATGTATCGAGCAACGGGATTTGTTCATTAAACACACTCATTTGTTTTGGTTAACGTGGTAACAGGTTTTGCTTATAATGTGTCAAAAGTAAATTTACTTCTTATTAAATTTTTAAATCATTATCATTGATTGTGTTTTAAAACAGTTTCGACTTTACAAGATCTAATTAGTCTTGTTCAGTGTTATTATGAATGTAAAAGAAGTTTAACAAATGACTTATGAAAATTCAGAGTTTACGGTTACCGGACAACATTATTTTGACAGCTTCAGAATTTTGTTATACCAAATTTACGAAATCGTGACATTGAGAACATAATCTTCAGGCAGGATGGTGCATCTTCCCATATTTATACACCAATTAAGTGATTGTTATGCAACATGTTTGGTGATCACATAATAAGCAGACATTTTCCTAACACCTGGCCAGCGTGTTCCCCTGATATCAATTCAGCAGATTTTTGGCTGTTGGGTTGTTTAAAAGGCTGAGTTTTTTTAACTAATCCGACTACCGACGAACTAAAATATGCAATTTCGGAACAAATTGAAGATATTCCACCAGACATATTAATAAACTAGCCATACCCGTGCGCTCCGCTGCACCTGTTAGAAATAAATATAAAGTAATTACGTAATTAAAATAGGACGTTTGATCCAGGCAACATTTGTGTTTGTTAGAAGGATAAATCGTTTAATATGTTACTTAATTGAAATTGTATTTAAATAATTAAATTTCGATCATTTTGGTCCAGAGAGCACTCATTTGGTGCAATGACAATTCCTTTAACATGTTTCTTATTTGTTATTACACGCAACTATAGTTTAATGAAGATTGACATATCATTTAGTTTTAATGTGTAAACTTTATATTACTTGCTATATGGTTCCATTGAATTATGGTAATAACTTAATTTTAACCCTTGTTTTCTGCATCTTCAGTAAATGGCGCGTGACCCACTATGGTTCTGAAACCTTCAAATAACTTAGATAGTGATACAGGATAAACAGTGATATGTAATTATATTTCTTTCTTTCGAAAATGTAAGAATTCACGATCTCCTATGTACCATTGCCATGGAATGAATAAATGTGTTTTTTCTTCCTACTCAAAAATTTTATATTTTTCACATGGAATTACTGCAGGAACAACAACGCTACAATCTGAGGCGGCGGTGAAAACATATTGTATTATTATTTTAAAAGTCTATCAGACCTACCAAATTTTGCATAGAATAAAACTTATCGGAAATCATTTTTAAAGAAACTTTTGTTATGTAACATTTTTCACAAAAAAACAATAATAAGCGAGATATTTCGATTTAATTCAGGCCCCATTAAATGAAGTATTTTGAATGCCATATAGCCTAAAATCTAAATTACAACGAACTTAACTTATATTTCAATTTTCATCGAAATCCGTTCAGCCATTATCGCGTGAAAAGGTAACAAACATCCAGACAGACAGACATACAAACAAAAATTTCAAAAAAGCGATTTTCGGTCTCAGGATGAATAATTATACATGTTAACACCAATTATTTTTGGAAAAGGGAAAATTACCAGAAAATTGTCGGCTACATATTTATTACTATATTATATTATATTATATTATATAAAAAGTGCGTTGATAATGGATGTACTCCGATAAGAAAGGTTTTAATTTGTTGTGGGGGCTCTTGAATCTCAGAAGCAACAACCTTTACAACAGCGCAACATAATCTGCTTGGCTCATTACCCAATTTTTTTTTTGCATGGCATTTATTGCATATATAGTCTATTTTATGTATTTTAACATGATTCGATTGAGCATAGTTAAAATTTGAATTATAAAATAATGGATTGCTAAGCTAATGTACTATTACTGCATACTAAATCAATACACTCTCGTTGTTCATTAATTCTCTGAGATTAAAATGAGTGTGTACATAAATATTATTTTAAGAAATACAGAAAACGAATGTACAAAAAAGCCTATCAAATTTTCTGTGGATAGGAATGGTTTAATAGCTTTCCATTGTTGCTGTCCAAGGCCCCTTTTTCGATTGTTGTTGCCCAAGGCCCCTTATAGACAAAGTCATTTGTTATTTCATTGCACCATCTTAGATGGCGTTATTTTAATTTTAAAACTCATTTATCTCATTAAATATCAGTCCTATCAAAATTTTGTGAAGAATAAAATTTATCGGAAATCATTTTTTAAAGAAACTTTTGTTATGTAAAATTTTTCACGAAAATCAATAATAAGCGAGATATTTCGATTTATTTAATTCAGGCCCCTTTATAACCCCCCCCCTTTTTAAATAAAGTATTTTGTATGCCATATAGCCTAAAATCTAAGTTACAACGAACTTAATTTATATTCCAATTTTCATATAAATCGGTTCAGCCATTATCGCGTGAAAAGGTAACAAACATACAGACAGACATACAAACAAAAATTTCAAAAATGCGATTTTCGGTTTCAGGGTGGTTAATTATATATGTTAGGACCAATTATTTTTGGAAAATCGAAAATTACCAGAAAAATTTCGGCTACAGATTTATTATTAGTATAGATGCTGTTCACAACATAGAAAAAAGATTGTTGCTTATTGAACAAAATGGTGGACGTTTTCAGCATTTAAACTGAATCCAATAAATCCCATATCTTTATGAGTATAATAGCCGTTTTCTGGTAGAACACTGTTAACAATCAGTTACATAAATGTGCTTGTAACTTTCACTGCACTGATAACTGTGTCAGGGGTGTATTTTGCAGGCTACCGGGGCTACCGGCGGTAGCCCAAGGAAATTACAAAAGAAAAAGTTTATAATATAACATAATGTAATAATTTTGTATTATTAGTTTTACCATAGTAATTAAAATTAAAGTAATTGTTAGATATATTTTGTGTAATAACAGGGTCAGCGGTAGCCCAAACCCTTTAACCATTATACGCCACTGAACTGTGTTCGGTTTCTGGAAAGTTAACTGTAGATTTATAAACTCTTACAGCAAACAGTTCAGTTACATTTGTGTTTAGTAACTCTCGAACTTCCTAGATGTCTCCACTAACATTGTGACTTGCACAAGGCCATTTAGATCATAATACGACGCAATATAATCAAAATGGCAGTGAGTTTGTTTTACGCATTTGCCACTATGATCTTCATTTGTTTCCTATTTCCGCTTGTAAACATTGGCGCATTATTTACATTCATTCAGCTTACCGTATAAATGAAAAGTGGATAGAAGGAAACGTGGGTATGTTGAAGATGCTAATTCCATATTATATTGTCTGTATAAACACAAGACTATCCTAATATGTCACAGAAACAAGGAGTATTTATTGATAGGTAGTAGATTACATAAAAAATGCTTAAAATGTTGAAACTGTCACTGAACTAGAACTGTAGAAATTATTTATCATAAATTATTTTGTCACAGAGTCAATACGAAATAGTAATACAGTGGCATCGCTTATTGGCATATGTTAGAATCAGTACTAACAGAGAAGTAACCACAGAACTAGCTGGAGTTAACTGCAGAAGTACAGTTAACTGTGAAGACGAAGATAACTGTTGTTTCGGAAACTCATCGATATGTTAAATCATAAATAACTGTGTGTCTACAGATAACTGTCGTTCCAGAAATCGGCCATAAGTGTGTTCTTGTTTTGTGTATATCTTAATTCTTAAAAAGGTTATGGCGACATCAAAATGTAATTTACTTTTGACTAGCCCTATAGATTCGTATTTGCAGTGTGTGCTCTTAATCATCACCAGTAATTTAATGTTTGCCATACTTACTTGCTAGTTCTAACTCACTTGAAGGTGTACTGATACAATATTACTTAGCAAGGCTTCCTTTGCTGCTTTGGTATCTCAGTTGACAGAGCACAGGATTATGATGACTGCAGACCGGAGTTCAAGTCCTGGTGATGGCAGAGTCATGTTTGTAGCAAACAAAGCCAAGGTTCCTGAGGATTTCTCTTGGCGTTTTCCTGTTTCCCTTCATCATTTCATTGTGGCACTGCATTTCACTAACTTAATTATTTATCAGTAGGGCAAGGATTTTCATGATTTAGCATATTTTTTTATATAAGGTCACTGAGTTGCTAAAGTATACAGAAATCCATTTTTCGAAAAAACTGATTAAATTAAGGTATAATAGAAGCCCGATATAAAGAGGGACGAAATATTGCGGATTCTAATATAATGCAGTGAAGAATACATCCTCCGAAAGATTAACACCATTATTAAGTTATTAGTAAAATTCTTAATTGTAGGGATTCAGTACGTAATTTGCATAGAACAAATCTGTATTCTACAGTTTATCACTAACCCTATCTCGAGTTGAGTGGGAATCCTATGCTATTTCTAGCTTGCTTTTACTATAATTTCGCGTTACTCAGTGTTTTGATTCCGAATAGTTTTGTGAAGTGCCGAGAATTTCTACCGGTTAAAAACCTGCAGCAGCCGATTTTGGCAATTTTCTTAGGAAACTCTTCTCACATAGATTTCTATTTTTAGGCTCGCATATCTGATAACTAGCAACCATACATTTGCGTAGTATTGAGTCTTGAGTTCAGTTCACATGCAATGTCCCAAAAAAAAAAAAAAAAAAAAAAAAAAAAAAAAAAAAAAAAAAAAAAAAGCTTACTCAATGAGCCACAAACTCAAAATAATAATTTATTGCTTAAAGAACAGAGTGTGAAAGACAGTGGGGACTGTCAAGCTATAACATGGGGGTGAAGTGTGTCTCCCAACACACGTATTATATCCGACTTCTACTGTACTTTGTTAGAGCATATTTGTGCATATTTGGCAATTTTTTCGTGATAAAGCATAAGTATTTTAATGATCTATTGGTCATATTATTTATCATATTTTTATCTTTTGAAGTTTTTTTGTACTCTTGTCTGTATCAAATGTTGATTTCCTTCATTCTTTGATTTTCTTAGAATTGTGTTCTTTCGTTTTTCTCTGGTAAAATTTTAATATTTCCTTCCTCCCCTATTCTGTGGAATGTGCAAAATGGACTTGATTCTAAATGTTCACGAATATTTGTTTATTGTTTTCACGAAGGTAGAGAAAGAGGTGGTTAAGTATCTCACTACCAACTGGATGTGAAAGTAGGAAAAACCACTTAGTTGGCATATTTTAGAAAGAGGAGTGTATGTGTGAAAGACAACGAAAGCATTAGAGTCAAGTGATATTGTTCATTTTAAATTTGCTCTCATTTTATCAGTAGAAGTAGAAAAAACTTTTCTATATACAAATCTTTGTTAGCTTACAATAGACAATCATATTCATTTGAAAATTTGCACAAAGTATTAATTGTAAATTGCAACTCAGGTCTCATAATATGGATACAATTAAAGTTTATTAAAATAAGTTAGCATTTTCTGTTGTGAATGAAGTTTATATGTCTTGAAATTGCTTAAATTTCACTTTTTTCTCTTTGGTTGTCATTCTAGGTAAAGTTTATACTTCCAAAGTAAACTATAAAAGAATATTTAAATTTGCTATGGAGCTGGCTACGGACTGGAAGGTCCGGGGTTCGATCCCAGGTGGTGACAGGATTTTTTCTCGTTGCCAAACTTTCAGAATGGCTCCGAGGTTCACTCAGCCTCCTATAAAATTGAGTACCGGGTCTTCCCCGGGGGTAAAAGGCGGTCAGAGCGTGGTGCCGACCACACTACCTCATTCTAGTGCCGAGGTCATGGAAAGCATGGCTCTCTACCTCCATGCCCCCCAAGTGCCTTCATGGCATGTTACGGGGATACCTTTACCTTTTTATATTTTTTTATATTATAGAGCATATTTCTGGAATTTTTAGATCATACACACATACTTATTTTATACTGCATATTCCGGCGAATTTTAGATCATAAAAAACCTAGCTTTATTTATCAATATTTCAATAGTGTTCACCCAAAACAGTATGATGTGATGTAGTATTGTAACTGGTATAATGATTGTATCTTTAGAACATCATGCTTAGAGTTCACATATACTCAGTTGAGACATGTAGACCAAAAACATTGGTGTGCAAATTATTTGACAATTAAGTGAACAATGTTACAGTAGAACCTCTATTATCCGTGGTAATGAAGGGGGTTGATGAAACGGTTAATCGAAAAAATCGGATAATCCGTACCATAAAATATTTTCTTAAATTAAGTGAATAACACTTGAATTTTCGTCATTTTCTCCGTAGTCTTGTGTTTAACACGCTTAGTAGTGAGTCAGAAGTTCATTAATTTAAGTTCGGTTGTCAACGACGTATTTTTAAGGGGTAAGAAAACTCCTTGTAATGGCTGTCAGCAGAAAGATATAAATAGTATAGGTCTCATGTTGTAGATTTACATACTATACACACTTTATCTTTGATTTTTTTCAATTGCTCACAGTTGGATCATCAGTATCATATTCTGATGCGAGATGACCCACAGTTTCTCTTTCCCCAAACCACATAATTATTTGCATTTTGTTCAATACTTAGCACAACATGTTTCTTTTGACACTCATGGAATACATTTTATATAGAAGTTGTAGAGTACAGCAACTTGAACAGTACACACAAACTGTGTAAGTGTAAATGCTTATGATAACACTCTCTAGAAAAAAACCTATACTAATATAACATACAATAGAATTTACTTCATATGTTTTTGTAGCAAAAAAGAAAGAGCGAGAGAAAGACAGTTGGATAATCTGCCAATCGGTTAATAGGGTGACAGATAATCGGGGTTCTACTGTATATGAATAATCAGTTCTGTTTGATTGTACCAAAAATTCATTTATTCGTAGTTTTCTGACGAAGGACAGGTCTGCCTGGATTTTGTCTAGAAAGACTGTGGCACTAATTCTTGTTGTCACCACGGTTCTCACACATCAAGGCATGTCCGTAGCAAATTTTATTAAATTATGATCATTACTTTGATTTATATAAGCGAAAATCTGGTGCTGAGAGCGAGTGAGACACTGCGTAGATTTCATCTCCGGTTTCTGGTATCACAGTTTCAAAAGTGACTGAGAGTGGTTGGCTTTTTGGACGAATATTCGACTAGTTAATGTTAAAAGAAAAGCTTTCAAAATTGGCTATTATCTCGTCTACATACTGTTCTTATTTTATTGGCTTATTTTATGACGGTGTATCAATATCTAGGTTATTTAGTGTCTGAATGAAATGAAGGTGATAATGCCGGTGAAATGAATCCGGGGTCCAGTACCTAAAGTTACCCAGCATTTGCTCATATTGGGTTGAGGGAAAACTGCGGTAAAAACCTCAACCAGGTAACTTGCCCCGACCAGGATTCGAACCCTGGCCACCTGGTTTCACGGCCAGACACGCTGACCGTTACTCCACAGGTGTGGATCATGTTCTTATTTTAAGTTCGAGATGGTAGCACTGATAAATCCCAGTAATGCCATCTGGTACCTATCTAAAATACCTGCTTATGGTAATATTTATGTCAAACTTTTGGATATTTTACACTCGTGATACTAACCATTATTTCCACAGTCTCTGCTGTGTGATGTGAACTTGCTGACTGCTGATGGAGAGTGGAGTGCTGAAGACAGGCTCGCCTTAGAGAGTCAGTTGGTTCTGGCAACTCAAGGTCCTCTCTGCTTGGACCCCTCACCTGCTGTCTCCATTGTTAGTAACCGTATGCAATACCACCGTCGTGCTCTCAACACTGAACCTCTGAGACGGTGTGCTAAGAAGTTTTCTCAGGTACTGAAAACAGTTCAGTGCTTTATTATTCTGTATATTAGTAACTAGTGTTTATAAATGATCTTGCCCCCCTAATAAAAGATGTAGGTCATCCCATATTATTTGCAGATGACACAAGTATAGTAATTACAGCCAATAACTCCAACACATTCCAATCTTCAACAGAGGAAATTCTCTTCAAAATATGTGACTGATTCTCAGTCAATAAATTACTATTAAATTGTAACAAAACTAACATAATTCAGTTTAAATCCTGTCCAAATTCAACGTCTCAAATTTCTAGTGCAATAATTAACGTTAGATCCCTATTAGAAACAACGACAACCAAATTTCTTTGCTTAAATGTCGATAATGTGTTAAATTGGAAAAATCATATTAAAGAAATTACCCCCAAACTAAATTCAGCATGTTTTGCTATTAGATCTATGCAAAAGATAGTAAATATGAATACTTAAAAAACAATATACTTTGCATACTTTCACTTGGTAATGAGTTTTGGAATAATATTGTGGGGAAATTCCACAGATAGTAACAGTATATTTCTATTACAAAAAAAGAATAATTAGAATAATAGTAGGTGCCAAATCTAGGGAATCGTGTAGTATTATTTAAAAAAAAACTACAAATAATGCCCATGGCTTGTCAGTATATCTTTTCATTAATAATCTTTCTCGTATGTAATCGTGAAAACTTTGTAACTAATTCAACAGTTCATAGCATAAATACACGTCAAAAAAATGACTTTCATACTCCATTGGCAAGTCTATCGTGCTATCAAAAAGGAGTGCGTTATATAGCAATAAAAATTTTTAATAGCCTCCCTATCGATATAAAAAACGAAACTCAAAACATAAGATTATTTAGGGCCAAATTAAAGAAATACCTAATTTCTCACGCCTTTTATTCTGTAGGTGAATTCATGACATTCAATAACACTTCATGAAATTGATACTAAAACTATGTGTTGTACTAGTAGAGTATATTGTAAATCTCGTCTGTAAATTTGATCTAGACTGTGACTATAAATGAAGACTTTATAATAGTATTAAGTTTTTTGACTTGTTCCATATTCTAGCTGTAAAGCAATGTATGAATACCATGGAATGTTAATAAATACAATACAATACACTAAGGCTAATCAAACATGGCAGATGGACATCACTGACAAGGTTTTCCAGATATTGTAAATGAGAGTAAAAAACTTATCAAAAAGCATATATACATATAGTCAGGAAAGTGAGACGGTATGTGATGGTATGGAATACCGCCACTGGTTTCTATGGCCAGAAAACATACTGTTAGTGAAAAATGACATACTATCACTGAAAAAATGTGATCGTAAAAATTTGTTTGTACATTTCTTCACAGCAGAGAGTACTATCTGTTTGCTTCATAAATCTAAACCACAGCCTTCCGGAACCATATTCAGTGTGTATTTAGACACGCTTATTTGATAAGCTCAATCCCTGAACAGTAGTATTTCAAGTATAGAAGGCTGTGGTCTGTAGCTTATGGTGGCCATTGTTGCCAATTTAGTAACTGTCATTTTTTGTGTTGCACTTTTTATTAATAATTAAGTAAGGCACTTTGAAGCTTTACCATTATTTTAAATTATAAGTCTCAAAGGACATTGTAAAATGATCTAGTAAATAGCTGAAGTAAATTGAAATTATTTTATTAAGAAATTTAATGTGTTGCGTAAGCTTCAAAGATTCGCGTTACTGACTGTATGAAACAATTTATTGTATACATCATTTATGTCTATGTTGTAAGGGAGGGGGGTATGCCTTTTTTTAAATCTACGTATGCCAGATGAAAATCTTGGGGTAGCATATATAAATGAAGGGTTTTTTTTTTTTTTAAATAAAAACAACCATAGTCCAAAAACATAAATTTTCAGGAGAAACCAAAAACTATCTGGCATGGGTGTTGTTTACACTTCAAGTATGAAATTCATGGGAAACTGAAGTACATTTATAACTTAAATTGCCTCATAGAAATACAATACATGTGTAAATACAGGTAACAGTGGACAATGGTTATTTTAAGAAAAAATATTCTCCTTTAATCTTCTTTTTATTTATTATATCCTGTTTCTTTTCCTTTCGTTGCTTACGTTTCTTCCATGGGGTTACTTCTGCAACTGAAGATGACTCCGTAACTAATACAACAATTCACATGCCAAAGTATTTTTCTCTGAGGTGGCTTTTGCCATGTACGTAAGAAGCAGTACTGCCAATCTATGACAGGGGATCGGACAGTAATGCACAATAATTTAAAAAAAGAAGATTAATAGGTAAACAAAAATATAAAATACACAAATGAACTCACATCTTTTAGCTACTTTTCTACATAGGCGCCAAGTTTCTCAACACATTTCTCCCATCATGGTACCAGTTTTAGTATACCCTGTTCATAGAAGCCCATTCGGTAGGAGTATAGCCATCTGCAGACAGTTGATTGCACTTGTGCATCATAATACTCATAATACAGTCCAGGACTGCATAAAGATACTTATTTCATGAATTATCTAGATTTTGGCCTTCATGATGTATCAATAATGTTATTTAATTTCGTGTTATTTTCTTCACAGCCTCGTGAAAGTCGATGTTGATTACAACAGACAATAATAAAGAACAATTGACCATAACGGGTTCTGGTGTTTTGCAGGTTTCAGTGAACAGGAAACGGAAACTTGACCAGTTCTCTGCTCATCATGACATGCCATTACACGATTTTATCACTCGAAGAAAAGCAAGAACTCGTAATGGATCTGTTTCCAACAGCAAGCTGCTCAAGAAGGTATGATCTGTGTTTTATTGCATGGACTACTACATCTGGAATGGTGTGTCTTCTTTTGTCTGCAGTTTACTACTATAAATGGTAAACATTAAGAGAATCAGTTTGAAAAATAAATGAAATCTTTTTATGTGTAGGGTTATATGTTTGAAATTGATGACAGTAAACATACTGTATGTTTGCATTAAAGCATAAACATTATTTCATTCACAAAAGATGGACTTGATACAGAGTTATGCTTATCAATATTTTCATAAGTATAATATCAGTATATCAATACAATATCGATATGTGTTTACTGACACATGACTAGACTAGACGGCATTTAGGAAGGCGGTCAACTGCTATATGCGCCGTAGCATTTCTGGTATGTGACGTCACAAGTTTGTACAGTGCAACCAATCGGAATCAGTCTATAACAAATACTTCCCAATTTCGTTTGTTCACGTGTGAGTGTTTCAATACATTGAATAAGTAAAACTAACATTTTCTGTGTGTGTGTAAGATAAATAAATGGAAGAAGAAACTGTAAAAAGACAAGTATTGCACAGGCAGGCGTGGAAAATAGTGTTTAAGGTGTATAATTATTTTAAAAACGTTAACGAGCAGAACACTGCTGGCCATCTTGATGCTGGCTGCAACGTTGCCAATGCACAAGAAACGACTGCAGAAGCATGTGGTGTAAGATTGAGAACCGTGCAAAGAATATTGTTAGTGAAGGAAAGAGGGTTTGTTTGGTGTCATGCTTACAGTAATCAACGGCTAAGGTCATTATTGTCTTTTGATAATTTAAATTCTCTCCTGCGCTATTTGTATTGCACATGAGGGTGAAGTACGATGTGGCAATGTACGCTTCCTTGCTCTCTCTGTCAGTCTCTTTCGACGCAAACGCTAGCAGATTACCACCTTCCGAATTGTCGTCGACTCTAACTACTTAAAATCTAAAGAGGGAAGTGATTGATTGTGGTTTTCATAGAAGGAAAAGACTAAAAAAGGCACTATTGTTAGTGATACCAATAATTAGTTCGTCAGTATAACTAGAACACTATTTAAATGAGGCAGTAATTCCAAGGAATAATCTCATGAAATGGTGGAAAACACAGTGCAGTTTTATAAGTTGTTTCAGCTGTTTTTGATTGTGCTCCATAATAATGTAAATTATTTCCTGACATCCCACAAAACAGCCATCTCAAGGTTCTCGCATTAAAAATCAGCAACCAAGTCTTGTTTAGATAATACAAAAGTGATTTTTTCAGCCATGTGAAAATAATTTGTCAGTGCAACTACGTCTTGTTTAGATAATACAAAAGCTGTTTGTTTTCAGCATGTGAAAATAGTTTGTCGGTGCAACTAAGTCTTGTTAAGATAATACAAAAGCTGTTTGTTTTCAGCCATGTGAAAATGGTTTGTCGGTGCAACTAAGTCTTGTTTAGATAATACAAAAGCTGTTTGTTTTCAGCCATGTGAAAATAGTTTGTTGGTGCAACTAAGTCTTGTTTAGATAATACAAAAGCTGTTTGTTTTCAGCCATGTGAAAATGGTTTGTCGGTGCCTCCTCCCCCAACCCCGAATCCCCTGGAGTCATCGATGCCGGAACTCAGTATACCTGAGGCTGGTGTAGATGTGATGAGGTTTGCACGAGCGTACGATCGTCCACGTGAGACAAATGACTGCACCCCTCAGCTTGTAGAGGAGTACATCCTGGAGACAGAGCGGGGCCAAGGTCGGATATACCACATCAAACTGTCCATCCTGCAGCGACCCTCGAATGCTGAGTACCTGGGCGAGCTTTATGTTGACAGAGACTACAGAGAAGGCGAACGCAATGGAGCAGCCTGCAGGTGATTGACGCAAGATAGCATCACCACCGACCATCACATTTATATTATCAATCACCATAATCAGTTATCATCATTGTTGCCATCACATCACCACTGCCACTTCACTATTATCATCACCAGTATCATCCCCTGAACTTAATCACTACCACCTTCACATCAACAACTGCTATAATCAGTTATCATCATGTCATAATCACGTCATCATTGCCACTTCCACTTGCACTGTCACTACTATTATCACTATTATATTTCCATCCCTGACTATTATCATCACCTCTATTGTGAATACAATCATCACCACTGTGACCACCACGGCCATCCTCACATATCCAACCTTCACAAACCTGCTGATCAGGAACTGCAAACAGGCGTGGGTTCGATTCCTTCTTGGGTTGATTCACTGGTCAACAAAATTAAACATATTTTTTGTTAAAAGATAAAGAATGGGTGATTCTTATAGCATTTTTCGTCCTGATTTCAGATCTATTTTCAAAATTTTTCTATCACCCAGGGTTTTTGAGTAATTATATGAAACGTACTTCAGACTTTTCTAGTCTTGATACCTTGTAACATTTTACCTAAAATTATATTTATTTACCTAAAATGTTTGTGAAATAGATTTTAGGCTATACTTCGCTTGAGAAACATCTCTTTTGAGTGTCCAGCAGTAGTCTGACAGAATATTTGGGCTCCATTTTTCTTGGTAGTATCTTTCCATTTCAGAAAAATCCTGATGAAAATGCTCCCCATCTTCATCGCTCACTACCCGAAGGTTTTGAGGAAAGAAAAAAATAGATGAGAATCCAAAAAGTTATTTTGAGAGATACATTACACCCTATCAAGTTATAGTTCTGAATCAGTTCACTGACAAGTTCTCTGTTATCTTCTGATTTATGGTTGTTAGAAAGTAAAAGTCTGTTGAATGATTCTTAGGTTCCCGGCATATCATTGGAACTGGAAAAGGCATATGATGGGATCCTTTTAGCCAACCAGTTAGGCTAATAGAATTACATGGAGCACAACAGATTTCAGGGGCCCAGTTCTTATCCTCATCTATTTTGAAATCAAAAGAACACTCCTAAGCTCTTTTAACTAGTGTAGTAAAATTCACCTGTGTGCTTTCAAAGTGAATTAATCACAAACGTAACAAAAATTGTTTGTGATTTACACAGTATTTCGAGGTATGTTTCACTTTACGAGATATTTTTATCACATTTAAAATTAGGACAAAGAAAACACGGGTTATGCGACTTCTTTCATGATTTTAAGTCCAACTCAACTGAAAATTAATACTACTGTATCCCTCGCAGTCTTATAAGGAATAAAATTAAATCTTATGAATTCTGATTTCACAGGCAACAGCAATCTAAAGTTATAGGTCAATTGTTAAAGCAATAAAATGAAATATTTGAAATATTTTCTTTCCATTAGCTTGTTAAGGACTGTATACAACAATAAACATAAATCAATTTTTCTAAAATTACAAAAAAAAAAAAAAAATGGTGGGTGGCCACATTTCATTTTAGGAATCAGCAGATGACATTACATAAGAAACAGCAGAAATTGTACATTTAACAAAATCATTGTTGACCAGCGATTACCTGATTGGAATTTTTCGAGGTTTTCCCCAATTGTAAGGCGAATATCAGGTAATTTATGGTGAATTCTCTGCCTTATCTCGCCATCACCAAATTCCATCAACCCTAACTAACGTAATGGTTGATACAGTGTCGTTAAATAACCTACTGAAAAGTCATCAACCACAATAATCAGTTATCATTGTCGTCATCATCATCATCATCATAATCATCACATCACTACTGTTACTACTGTATTATCATTATTACTCATCACATCACTACTATTCCTACTGTATTATCATTATTACTATTTCTTTCTCTTGACCATTTATCATCACTACTGTTACCATTATTTCCATCACCAGTCAATGTAATTAGTTAACTGCTACCATCGCTACCATCTTTACTTTCGTCCTAATTATCATTAGCATTGTTTTGACCACCATAATCAAATCAATAAATTATCATCACTGCCATCATTATTGCTATTTCTTCCCACTGTCTGTATAATCAGTTACCATTTATCACTTAATTGCCACCACCATTAATTATCATCACTGCCATTGTCATCACCACAGTAGTATCACAACCACATAATTTCTCATTATCATCATCATATTCATGGCCATTAATCACATTGCTGCTAGTGTTGTTATAATCACCAATGTTAGTGTCATCATCATCAGTTTTATTACCATTACTGATTATCACCATCAGTGATCGCATTATTGTCACCATATTATCATTATCACTTCTTTTATTATTGTTATCATTGCAGTCAATGTTACCATCATCTCCATTTTTAGATTTTTGTCCTACATCTCGTTTTGCTCTCACTGACATAATTTTATAACAGTCTTTATTAAACACGAATGTGTACAACTTTCAGCCATTTTTTATTTATTCTGGAAAACTGCCTTGAAATTTTACAGAGTGAGGGTGATTGTGGAGTATTGGTAGAATGATAATGATGATGGTGTTTGGGAAACGAGAGAACCCAGAGAATAGCCGTTATACCTGTTTTGTCTGGTACAAATTTCTTCATATCCCAGATGAGGAGTCGCCATGATGGGAGGCAGACAAACTAAGCACTTGGCCATGGGCGAGAGTTACTTATATGTTTTTAAACCAGTGTTTTACACATTCGCTTGTAGTGGAAATTCTCGGTTAAGTGGTCAGCATAACGAAAGTCTAACACTTAATAAAACACAGGGCAAAAATTGTACATCTAGTCCCTTTGAGATGGGGTAAATGTTCATTTCTCTGTCGGAAATCAAACCTAGGTTTATTAAGATTTATTTATTTTTATTATTTCTTCAAGTCTAATAATTTAAGTATGAAGGTAATAGAAGATTTAAACTTCTTTCTTATGCTTTCAAAACATATACTTTTTCTTAAAGTTGTTTAACTTGTCAAAAAAGAGTATTAAAAAAAGAAAAGAAAGAAAGTAAAATCAAAAGGCTTCATTCACTTATCAACTAATTGAATTTGTTGCTCGAAGAACAGGAGGGAGCTGAATATTTTAATTTATTTTTCTTGAAATGTAGGATAAATGAATATTGCAAGTATGTATTTTTTTCTTAAGCCATTCAGCTGAAATAGGGAAATGCCTCCCATTAAAAAATCATCCAATTGACTAACATTTCACTCCGTTTGGTGCAAAGGAAATAGCAATGTATTGATCGATAATACTACAGTTGTTTACATATCTTGAAATTGAAATATAAATCTTATCTTGCTGTAGATTCTGCCTTGGGACGAGAGCGCAAGCAAATCGGTACATTCAGCAGTTCACAGAGATCTTCACGGAGGAAGGTCGCAAGTCAGTTAGGATAACTCACATAGTTCCTGGACAACCCACGAGAGTGAGCTGTACAGCAGGCATGAAGGAGAGAGATGCCCGTGCAGCGCAGCAGGCACAGGCACAGGCCCAGGCCCAGGCACAAGCCCAGGCGCAAGCACAAGCTCAGGCACAGGTGCAGGTTCAGCAATTCCACCCACTCCACGTGCAAGCACAGCAGCAGACTCAGCTTGTGCAGGCCTCGAACCACGTTCAGCAGGCTACGAACCACATCCAGCAGCACGTGCATGCCCACCAGACACAAGTGTTGAGTCTTGGCAACTCCATCGTATCACCACCCCCCACAAACGTTGCCAATTCTTCCATAAACAGTTTATCAACTCTGACGACGCCACCAAATATTATGAACGGAACAGTTGTTGCGCCCAACATTGCTGGGAATAGTGCAGTGTTGCCAAATGTTACGAACTCAATAACTTCAGTGTCGGCAGCTGTGGGTATGGGAGTTGGGGTGTCTTCGATGACAGGCATCACATCACAGAACTCTATCAACAATGGATCAACGCCATCTTTGACATCGGTAGGTGTCTTACATAACGTCGTAGAATCTGTTTTTAATAGTTTTTATCTTCTCTTTATGATAAAGTCACAACTTTTTTTTTTTACCAAGGTCTGGTACACATTAAATAAGTTTGCTCCAAATGGTGGTTGGTTTTAATGCCAAATACTGAACAACTATAGTCCGTTTCAGGAGTCTGTGGAACAACGCTGCACATAATGGTAGAGAGGGAGAGCAAGCGGGTGGGTGGAGCCAAGCAGTGCATGCTGCCACAAATTTCTGATAGCCACTTTGAAGTCAAAAGCAGAAGAGTGAAGATTGCTCTGATTTAATGATTAAAATGCTTTCTTGATGCAACCGTTCCCTTGCCATGTATTCATTGGACCAGCATCTGCATCACTACTTGTGCAGTGGACTTATTTTCAATCTCCTGCTCCACAGACTCTTAAGGGGTTAGGTACAGCTTATAGCAGTACAATTTTTGGAAATATTCAACATTTTTTTCCTCCATTACTATACCTTCTGCAATAATGAAAATTGGTATGTGTAAAACACTGTCCTTCTGCTACATGAAAGAAATATTTTCACGATTTATTTATTTATTTATTTTTTTTTGAAAATTAAAAATGTTGGCAGTTCACTGTGCAGTGATGAAGCGTTTCCCTCATAACCCATAAACTTTTTTACTTTTTCTTGTTCTCTCTCTTTTATTTTATTGCTGAAACTCATGTTTACAATATCATGCTCTTTCAACTACATTCTTTAACAAATATTTTTTTTTTTATTTTGTGTTAGAGGAAAATACTGATATTTGACCATTTTCTAAAAAGAATTTATTTTTTATCAGACAGTCTATCAAAGGTAAAGTGATTTTGCGTCATATTATAGATGTGATATGCGTAAATCCACACAAAAAATTTCATCACAGAATGTTGGATATTTTTTAGTTATGAGGGAAATACTACATCACTGCACAGTGAACTGCCACCATTTTGAATTAAAAAAAAAAAAATTTAAACATAAATATTTTTTTTAATCTTAAAAATATTTTTTCATATAGCAGAAGGACAGTGGTTTACACATACTAATTTTCATTATTGTACAAGATACAGTAATGGAGGAAAAAAAAGTAGAATATTTCCAAAATTTTACTGCTGTAAGCTGTACCTAACCCCTTAAGACGGACTTTTAAGTCATTGGCTTTTTTAATTAGTCTTGGTTTAATTGAATTTGTGCACTTTGTACTAGTGCCTGTGCTGGTTCATTACATAGATGACACTGATGAGAAAATATGAATTAGTGCATTCTCTACAAGAAGTTTCCAGTTATTTCCAGAGTGACACATGTCACAAGTGTTTAGAGACTAATGGCAGACCATTAGTACTATTTTCGAGAGTTAGGACATGATATTAATTTTCTGCGGTCAGAACAGCAATTGGATATAACATAGGTCTTTCATTAATACATTGTGGTGACAGGTGTGTTGTTAGTTTTATAAGTGTAGGGCTTGAGACAGTCGATTTAAGAGTCCATTTGGCATTTAAAATCTTAGTTGTAATGTTACAGCTCACAGAGCTGCCACATTTGTCCAGTGGCTGAAGTTCCGAACTCATAATTCTGTGCACCTATACTCTTTTCGCTGTAAGAAAAATCCTAAAGTAAACACAAGCACATGGCTGTCATATCTGTGATTGGCTCCCAGTCAAAACACTTACATGATGCAGGAAAATATAGTACTGTATTTGGAAACCATAACCTTGTATTATTTGAAAATAAAAATTGAATTCTAGTTATTAAATACAATAAAACATGTAACTTCACTCATATGTAAAATGCTATGTAAAAGAAAAGCTACTTTTATATTTTGTTATTTATTTTGAAAGGCGATGAATGATAAGAGTAATATCAAGGTAGTCTGTTCTTGTAATATGCTGGCACCACTTGAGCTTGTTCATGTAAGCACGTGATAGTATGGCTTCTGCATCCTCTGTGTGTGGTTACTAAACATAAGAGTGGAAACCCTCTAAAAAACGGAAAGAAAGAAATAGTATTGAATTTATATAATAAGTTCAGTAAGTTGAATCCAATTAATTATAAAGTAAGAGTTTCCTAAGCAAACCAATGCATAGTAGTGAGGTTAGGTCTACTTCGAGGAGTAACAGGAAATGTTTAACATGAAACAGAATGTACAACAGTGGGTGGGATCACTCACTGAGAATCTCTGGTGCCAAACTTCGGCCAATCAAGCCTCACTTCAGTCATGTGCCATTGTTTACTGTAGGATTATTCTTACAACGAAAAGATTATAGATTGAATTCCTGCTAATCTCATGATTTATGACTTCTGTTGTGGAATTCGGTGATCCGGGTAACACAGGAGTTTTCTCTGGGAGCTCCAGTTCCCCTTCAAATAAATCTCCATTCTTTCATCTCATTGTGTCCACGCCTGTGGAGTAACGGTCAGCGCGTCTGGCTGCGAAACCAGGTGGCCCGGGTTCGAATCCCGGTCGGGACAAGTTACCTGGTTGAGGTTGTTTCTGGGGTTTTCCCTCAACCCAATACGAGCAGATGCTGGGTAACTTTCGTGCTGGACCCCGGACTCATTTCACCGGCATTATCACCTTCATTTCATTCAGACGCTAAATAACCTAGATGTTGATACAGCATCGTAAAATAACCCAATAAAAAAAAATTCATCTCATTGTGTAGACCAGTCCGCTATGGCAATCTTAGGCAACAACTCAGTTGATATAAATTGAACTAGTTTCATATGGGTGAATGACAAACAATGAGGAATCCACCATTAGACAAAAAAAATTAAAGCTCATTAGATTTGATTTTTAACAACAAATTCCACAATTTGGGACATCTGGCCGAAATCTATGGCTGACCACTAGGATCCAGAATACAAAGCAGAGGTTAAATGAAAAATACAATATGATTGCGGAGAGAATACGGAACAATGATAAATTTAAAAATAAAGTACAATTTGAGTTCAGAGAAACATGAGATGAAAATACATTGAAGAGTAATGAGATGAAGTGAAAAAAAAAATTACATACTATTATACAAGTGATTGTGTAAAATGGATAATGAATCTCTCAATACCATTAGACAAATTTTGTTAATGTCCTCGTTAGAAAATTTAAGACAAAGGAGAATGGTTTTGGTTAACTTAAATGAAGTTCCCCTAGTGCCAAAAAGAAGTCCTTTCACTTCCCATGTATTAATATTCATTTTGTATCTCTCACTGAAGTGAGGAATACATGGGTTGTAAATAGACTTCTTTTCATTGTTAACGTTGTTGGCTTGTTGATCATCCTTCTCGAAACGGACAGTGGGGTCAAGAATGAGGCTTCTTTGATTCCGGCGATCGATGGCTATAATGTCTGCTCTTCTCGTTGACCCATTCTCAGCCAAGCAGTGCACTTCTTCGTAAACCTCCCACTTTGCCTTCCGAAGAGTGGTTGCGATGGAGCTTCTCACTTTATGGTGGCGATTGTTCCTCAGTAGTTCTCCTTTGGGGCAATATCTTTCCTTACGTTATGTATCATAGATCTATAAAACATCAAATATTGTACATTGTTTTCCAAATGTTGATGACTCTACACTTAAATCATCGTACCTGCCTAATATGCTACAAATATGCAGTATGTTATAAATAGAACTTGAAAAATTCGGGTGGCCCAAATTTTGTTTCTGGGTCTGTACATTCCTTCTATTTAATTTTCTAACAGTTGCATTTTATAGTCTTTGTGAAAGAATGTCATTGTGACATCAAGTGACCCCATTAACACCACATGTAGGTGCTGAAGCATGATGATAAGAAAGCTTAGGTTATTCCAAATAAAGATTTCCAGCCAGGTTGCAACTTTCTCTGTGTAACACTCACGATTCATGCTGGTAAAGCAGGAAAGCATGGTGTCGCAGGATGTCAGGAATGCCTTGTTAGCCAGATATAATAATATAAAGCAATAGATTGTAAGATCATTATGAATCCACCTTAATCCAGCTCTTTAGCATTTCAAGGGTGAAGATCCACCCTTCAGGTTCTCTTATCTAATATTTTCCTCCTCAAAAAGATAGATCAGTTAATTATATTGCATTAGGACTTTTTGTCTTTACCTCTAGAGATATTCATATTGACAAAAGGATGTCTGTAACAAATAATGATCAGTGCTGTCTGTTTTGTATTAGTTGTTTGAATGTTTTATTGATCAGTATGAAACTAAAATATTTGTATTTACCATATTTGTTACATTATAAGAGCATTTTTTTTTTGTTGTAAAATTGCATCCTTAAAAAGTGAGGAGCGTGTTATATTCGAAAGAAGTACTAATATTTTCCTCCTCAAAAAGTTAGATTGGTTAATTATATTGCATTAGGACTTTTTGTCTTTACCTCTAGAGATATTCATATTGACAAAAGGATGTCTGTAACAAATAATGATCAGTGTTGTCTGTTTTGTATTTAGTTGTTTGAATGTTATATTGATCAATATGAAACTAAAATATGGTTTGTATTTACGATATTTATTACATTATAAGACTCACTTTATTTTTTTTTGGTAAAATTGCATCCTTAAAAAGAGAGGAGCGTGTTATATTCGAAAGAAGTACTGCATTTCCAATGCTTTGATGGTAATGAAAAAAAGTCTGCTTTGGGAGGATGACAATCAAACAGATTTTAGTGATGATCTGGATTTCAACTTGGACATAGCGATGGAGAGTTCAGATATAGAAATGAAAGAGGGTCTGAACGTGATGTATAGACAAAATATTTTTATTTTTACATTCACTCCTATAATATGCCTTTTGTATATGTTTGGCAGTGGTGTGTGTTATATTTGCCAGAAAACTTTTTTTTTTACCTTGGCATTCTCAAATTTGGTGTTCATATTATAATCGAATAGATAGTCACCTTTGATAGTGTAGTTGGTATAGCATTGGCCTTCTGTGCTCGAGGTTGCAGGTTCGATCCCGGCCGAGGTTGATGTCATTTAAGTGTGTTTAAATGCGAAGGCTTATGTCAGTAGATTTACTGGCATGTAAAAGAACTCCTGTGGGACAAAATTCCAGCACACCGGCGACACTGATATAACCTCTGCAGTTGCTAGCGTCCTTAAATAAACCATATTTTTTTTTTCGAATAGATATGGTAATTAACCATTTCTTATGAATGCACTTTAATTTGACACATTACACTGATCTTTCTAGGTATCTGATACTAGTTTTTTTAAAACGATTTCATTCAAGAGCTCAGTGATAGTGAACTAGCTCCTACTGTTACTTTGTAAGTCTCAGTGTTATGATAATTTGTGATGCTAGCCACTAGATCCAAGGTTTATTAGTTGTAAACTTTTCTGTTTTTTTATAGTAATGCACATAATTTCATATTGAAACATTTGGATTAACAGAAGCTTGCTGGAAATTTCAAATTTTAATATTGTAAATGCTGGGTAAAAATTTATTCTTAACATAGAAAGATAAATGGAACCAGAAAGAATGGTTTAAATAGCTTGAAAATTGCTGTAATGTACAGTGTAGTTTAGTGCATATCTCTTTTTACAAATCAGGATCTAGGAATGTGTGTGTCAAATGTAAGTTATTTCGTAAGCGAGCATTATCAACCAAACCAGCCAAAAAATAAATTCTAACATACCAACTGACCAGCCAAATAAACCAACCAATCAATCTAACAACCAAATACTAACTGGCTGATCAGAAACAGCCAACCATCTGACTGACCAGCCGACTGACAAAATCAACCAAACAAACCATCCATGTAGCCATATATCCCAGTTATTCTTATTACTGATGCAGAAAGCAATGTATAACTATTGCTTTGTATCATCTTTCGACTAACTTCATGCTTTTTCTGAGGAAAAACGTTCTGGATGAGCGGGACCTGGTTAAAATCCTGTTGGGACAATTTACCTGATTGAGGTTTTTTCTGGGGTTTTCCCTGAACCCATTAAGAGCAATGCTGGGTAACTTTCGACGCTGGATACTGGACTCATTTCACCGGCGTTATCACCTTCATCTCACTCAAATGCTACATAACCATAGAAATTGATAAAGTGTCGTAAAATAACCAATTAAAAAAAGGCTGCAATAGGTCACTGGCATAAATAAGTGGCAGGTGTGTTTGTTGATTTGGGGCTATGGTCAGGCAAGGGTTCGAGTCCTGCTTGGGCTGAGTACTTGGTTGAATTTTTTCCGAGGTTTTGTCCACCAGTAAGGCAAATCTCAAGTAATCTATGGCAAATCCCCAGCCCTATCTCTCCAAATACCATATCACTATCACCTGTCATCAATTTCATTGATGCTAAATAACCTAGTAGTTGATATATCATTGTTAAATAACCAGATATTAAAAAATAGCGTCAATATTTGAGTTTTCAGGTATGGCACATTAAAAATAAGAAGTGATATGAGTTCCCATCAGTAGCCTCATTCACAATAAAACTCCACTTGTACTTGCTAGGATTTGAACTTAATTCTCCAACATGGAAAACTGATACTGTAATTTTTTGGCTACTGGTGTGTCAAATATTTGGGATTGTAAGCAAGTCGACAGGGATAAAGTTCCCTGTGTTATGTAATTGGAAGCATTTCACAACTTGTCATATACAGAGTCTTATAAAACTTAGCCGAAAAACATAGTAAATAATCTACATATGAAAATCATATTCTTCATCTCCTTTGTGACATTGCCGAAAATATGTGCAAACCCCACTATGATGCCTATCTCTGTATCGGGCCGTCCCTTTCCTTCACAAAACATAAAACACTAATGCGAAATGTCCTTTAATATATTATGCCCATGCTGTTACGTTGTTGTTGTTATTTTCTAATGCCAGGCGTTTGACAATAAAGTCATTTGACCTCTTGCACTCCAATATTTTTCAAAGATATTATCATGACCAGCCACTGAAGCACAGATTTTGAGGTGTTCCGAATCCATTTCTTCGTTTGAGTTTCACAATGGACAGTTAGGGGACTGATATATTCCAATTCTATGCAGGTGTTTGGCCAAACAATCATGGCCTGTTGCCAATCTAAATGCAGCTACAGACGATTTTCGTGGTAAATCGGGAATTAACTGTGGATTTTGATGCAGAGAGTTTCATTTTTTCCCTTGAGATTGTGTTATCAAATTTTGTTTGTTGAAGTCTAAGTATGTAGATTTAATAAATCTTTTCACAGAGTAATACGTAGATTTAGTAACAGGTCTGTAAGTAGCAGTGCTCCCTTCTTTGCTAAAGCATCCACATTCTCGTTTCCCAGGATTCCACAATGGAATGGTATGCATTGGAGTACAATTCTTTTATTGAGTGATATTAATTGAGAGAGCATTTTAGTTATTTCTGCTGTTTGAGATGAACCATGCTGTTATGTGAGTTTAATGAAAACTACAAAATGCACTCTTCCGTCTACATATGCTCAAAATGCGAACTTGAATATTTTTTTATTCCAATACACTGTAAGAAATAAGAACTGTCATTTAGCATTCAGTGTTGTCTAAATTCGACAATGCATACGATATTTCGGTTTAGTTTTGCAACACCCAATATAGTGGTGGAATGGATGCCATATTCAACAGTAGAGATGGGTTTAAATGTAGTCAAAGACAATTAATTTATAAGAGTACAGTTTTTATTATGGCATTCTTTTAAAGAAAAGTAATTTCAACTTGTCCTGTGTAATGTATAACATGTAAACAAGTTCTTTTTTCTTAATGAAAGTGCTTGAGACAAAATTTACTAATCGTTTCTTGACAATCAAGTTGTTTGATTTGTAAATATGTCACATTGCAGATTTCTCAGATCGAATTGAGGTATATATAGAGATCCTAGTATTGATGCTTGTTGATATTGTTTCAGCAACATCAGCCTCAGCTCCAAACGCAATTGCAGCCTGCTCCTAGTCAGGTCCAGAAATCTTCCGTGAGTGCCCCTCGTCACATGACCAACCCAGCCATCAGTGCTTTAGTCACCAGTCTCATGAACTCTGCGCAACAATTCCAGGCTGCTGGTAAGCACATTCTCTGTGTTTCCAACTGGGAAGCTATGGTTTTTGTTAACATACTACAGTATCCTTGCTAATATATTTTTTATAACGTAAGTGCATTTAATTTTCTGTTTTTGGATAGGTTTCTATTTACTGTATGTATTTGAATACAAGCCTGTATTGTATGTAAGATCTACCTTAATTTTTAAGATCAAATGTAAAAATTTTATTACCACAGATTGCGATTTGTGGGTAAGGTCCAAGAACAATTTTTTTGTGTCTGAATCCCAGACAAGTTAGCTCATTTCTATCCCTTTAATCTCTTGTCATACTGTATGAAGGATAGCAGTAAAAATCAGAAAAAGAGAGAGAGAGAGATAAGACATGGTGACTTTTGAATGGATGAGTAGTTTTCAGCATTGTAGTTTTACACTATGATTAATAAACAAACATACTAGTTTTTCTGTGTCTCCTAAATACAGTAGAACTTTATTTATATCTTTTTATCGAGGTCTGAAGAAAAAACACATAGGTAAGAAAAACGTGTAACTGAATTGACATTTAGTAACATCTGAAATAGCATTTGAAGAATATATGGGAAGGATGAGTTCAGTCATTTTTTCACAGTAGAAATTTAGAGCTTCATAGTTACTCCATTTTTGAGTCTATAATACAGTATTCAAATTTATAACACATATTCTTAAAGAATGTAAGATTTCTAGGAAATTTTAGCTAGTTAGAGTCAAAGCTGACTGATAGATTACATTTAAAAATCTAATCCAGAAAATGTTATGAAATTGACTTGTTCTTCCCTTGTGAGCTTCATTTAATAGCATGTGATTATTGTACAAAAAAAAAAAAGTTAGTTATTTTGGAATATTTGCTCGTAAGCAATAAAAACTGTGCCCTCAAATTGTGATAACTGTTCCATAACCTGTTCAATTACATTATGATGTATTACAAAATGTTTCACAATTTGTAAAACAGTGACAGTGCCATTAAAGGACACAAGATTGTTGGAGGCAAGCATAGGCTGCCTCGAATTTCCACAACTTTCAACGTGGACGGCATCTTAACAATGGACACATACATATTTTTGCATTCTTACATTTTCCATGCAAACCTAATTTTGAGCAAAATTGATTTAGAATGTGTAAATGACGTTTCATATATCCTAGAGTTTAAAATATGATTGTATAATTTAAAAAAACTGATAAACTAAAAACGTTTATCCAAAGTAAATTAACATGGAAAGTATAGAAATTTTGCTGGGACTTCAGAAAAAAAATAAATAATTTTGAAAAATGCATCATAAGTGCGAAATGTATAAAGGAAGTTTTACTGTATGATCTCTGCTTATTGCATTTATAATATTGCATAACAAAATATCTGTTCTTCAGCATTCTCATTTTTTGTAGTATTATCATTTACCGGTATTTAATGTCTTGTATCACTGCGTATTTTTAGATCCTCATTAGAAATCAGATGTTTGAGAAAGTACCTTTTTTATAAAAATGATTATTTTTCAGAATTTGAAAGTAGTTAAGACAAATCACGAGAAATGAAATGATCTGATAATGTTTATATGGTTTACAATTGATTAAAATGAAATACAGTTGACTAAATAGTCTATACCCTGAACCACAATGGGTACATAGTGCTGATTTTTTTAGCAAAAAAGGGTACCGGTACTAAAATTTTACAGGAACTAAATCAGACTTTACTCTATCACTCTGCAAAAATTATAATTAAAAGAAACTTCCAGAAAGAACTGTTGGAGCACTTCAAAATTCAAACTAGTGACATCATGGGCAGCTATATTGCAAAATAAATACTTAATTCCCGAACATCCAAGACATGTTACTGTAGCAACATTAGATTATTAACAGGTCACGGCTGCACATCTGCATAAAATTGGACTCTCCAACTCTACAAATTGTATTTTGTGTCAATTTATTTTGATTTTTGCAATACTATATAGACGTAATACCATCCGGAGGTTGCACATCGCAAGTATCACAACGCTTGCTCGTTTCTCGGAGCTACAGGAAAGACGTAGGAACAGCGAGAATATGATGCGCGCGCAAGTGCCTTCCTCCTTAGTCCGTCCTAGGCGCACATGCTTCTGTAATGTGTTGTTTGAAGCTCTGGTCTGAGAGCTACACTGACTACTTAACGTTACACAGAGCAGTATTGACAGCGGGAATGTGCTGTGATTTGCGATTGCAATGTAATTGTATGAGCGGAATGCATATGTTAGCTGCTGCATGTATTATTAATTCTTAAACATTAATTTGAAGTGTTACAGTGAGTTCGGAATTGTGTGTTATTGAAACATTATTAAATCCGTTTTCCCGAAGGACTATTCAAGAGAAGACAGACATTATAGAGAATATGTGCGCTCGTTCAGTGCAGCTCAATACAACAATGTGCATTGGTTGGCAGGGTCGAAAAAACTAAATAAAGTGTTTTGTTGGCGATGTGTGTTATATTATATCGAACTTCTACATCTGATAAGCGAATATGATCCATGACTCATAATGATTTCATAATTATAAAATAAATTATTTATGTGGGACTGATTATTTTTATTAATTATGAATTATTATATCCTCCTATCTTCCCCTATGAATAAAAGAGCAAGCCTAACTTTCATGACTAGCATTCGCCCCTGCTACTACTAAACTTAAATATAAATTATACTTTCTCAAATAAAATTGTCTAAACTGGAATTCAAATATTGCTTTCTGAAATATAATTGTCTAATCTGATGTATAAATGGTACTTCCTGAAATATATCTGGAAAAGGTGTAGACTTACATTTTAACCATGTTTCCATAATCTATGATTACCAGAGACCAGAACTTGGCAGAATGCCTTTTTAAATGTGTTAAATCTATCTTCATTTTGAAAGTAAATCTGTACGAATTATACGTATGGGATTGAAATGTCACAGTTTTATGTTGCCCTTTTCTGCCTCTTTTAATATAAATGCCTAATTTACAAAATAAATGCTTTTTTTTTTTTTGGCCTTTATTTGATTATTTATCTATTATTTATTAATTTATTATTAAAACTTGCCTACAGGTATATTTTAATTTATTTCTGTAACTGCTACAATGGAAGTGGCTTCATCAAATGTATAGTATTGTTTTTCAGTCAGTTCATATTCTTTTTTGCAACAATGAGTGCTGCCGTGCAAAAATGTATAACAATAAGTGTTTTAATTATCGCTTGTGTTTATTTCACAAGGCAACAATGAGTGCGGGGCTAACGTTATTTTTAACGGTTATTTTTCTTTCATTTTTCATTGTGACGTTGTTGTAGCTAACTAAATATTTCATATCGCAGCATATCAATACAACCAAACACAAAATTGCACTTTCCAAGGCTACTGGGAAGAAAATTTCTTTGCTTCCAACAATATTGCAGCATCGAGTCGAAAATCTCAATTTGCATTTGACTTATGTAAAGCTTTTCGTGCTGCTGAAATCCCTTTGTGGAAAGTTGCAAGTTGTGGGTCTAGTGCAAGGGTTTTGTAGTTGCCTATTATTGCGTATTTTATAATGCCTTTTTGCCTGCCTATTTTAGCTATTTATGATGCCTTTTTGTCTTCCTATTTTAGCTATTTATGATGCTTTTTTGCCTGCCTATTTTAATGATTCATAATGCCTAAACTTCCAGTCTCTGATGATTACTATGTTTTTAACCAAAGTTGATATACTTGTCTGTAAGTGGGTTACCACTACTTTTAGGATTTATTAAAAAATAATTCATATGATGGAGATGTTATAATATTATTAATTGTCTTATGTGTATCTGTCTTTGTTACTACAGCAGCACTAGCGCAGGCGAACTCAAATGCTGCTGCAGCATCCAGCACAGCTGCTGTGTCCAGTGCGACGAGTGTCGTCGGAGCCACAGTGCCCAACTCAGTGCAAGTGACAAGCAGTTCGAACAACGCGACGATGCTGAGCATTCTGAACAGTGCGCAACCCACAGTGCCCAGCAGTAACACGAACGTTAATCCTGCGACTGCACAGGCCATCAGCCAGAAGATTCTGGCCAGGAAGATGACTCTGAATGTGCTCAACTCGCGCTTTGTGAACCACACTAACTTGCCTAACAATAGCGTTGCAAGCGGCAACACGTTAGTTCCAAACAGTGCCACAGGACAACAGCAACAGCAGCCTGTGAGAGTGACGTTGTCGTCTTTGGCTTCCCAGCTCGCGTCCCCTCCTACGACAACGCCACCACCATCACAACCACAACAAGCCTTCACGATCTCATCCAACAATCCGGGGTTCACTACTATACCAGCCCCCAACATGGGGTTTTCTACTGTTCCTATTAGTACAGCAAATACAGGTTAGTTTCGTGTTCTTTGAGTAGTGCCCACTTCTACTCCTAGAGTTAATCTAAATTAGTCATTAACCCTTTAACTGCTGATTTTTTTTGCAACCTGCCAAACCCTCCTTGCTCAGATATTTTAACAATTTTAAAATATTTTGTAAATATATAGTACCATGCAAAGATTAATGCAAAAATACTTAAACACTCACTAATAATGATGTACAGTAGTGGCAAAAAAAACCGGACTGACCCTTGTAGCTGATTTCAGAGCCTTGTTCACTCCAGAGCACACTTTCATGGTTCGAATCCTGCCTGGGAAGGAAACTTTTTTTTTGTTCATATTCAAATTTATTCCCAAACTTTTCGATTGCTGTAAAATTCGTGTTCTGGGAATAATAAGTTAATTAAGTAGTAAAATATCGCTGCAATCGAAAAGTATTGGGAATAAATTTGAATAAGGAACAAAAAAAGTTTCCTTCCCAGGCAGGATTCGAACCACGAAAGTCTTAGTTACCAGTCTATCGTGCTCTGGAGGAACAAGGCTCTGAAATCAGCTACAATGGTCAGTCCGTTTTTTTTTTTTTTTTTTTTTTTTTTTTGCAACTACTGTACATCACTGCAGATGATCCTCATTTTCAGAAATTGTCATTTTAAAATGTGTCCATTCTGTGCTTTGGAAGCCTTGTTTTTATTACGTCACCCATGTAGTCAGAGTGATGGTCGATGCAAAGATACATAATAAATTTGTCTGCCATTACTCAGACAGCCTAAGCAGTGAAAAGGTTAAGAAACCTCCTATGAAATTTCTTATTTATGCACAATCCACCAAATCACAATAACATTCTCTTAGAACTGTTTTACAGGAAAAGTTCCTTTGAATGTATACAAAGAACAGATTTTCTTTCTTCTCAGATTCTTTTGTCCATGGTCAGTTGCAAGTACTGTACCCAGTTTTGGAACTTTTCATTCACAGTGCCATATGTAATTTAACAAATGAGATGTGATACGTGTGTGCACATTAGTAATTAGTTCGACAGTTATTGAAATAATAATAACACGTTTAAACCCATGTTGTAGTGACAATTAAAAAAATAAAACTTAGCCACATATGAATATCGTTCTTTTAGTTTATAACTTTGAAAATAATAATGTAGCACAAGAAATATCATCCCTTGACACTGTCACATTGATTTAATGTAATAGAAATTTATTAATCCATTAATTTTATTATAGAACTTTAACAGAAAAGTTTCATAAATGGTGTAATAAACACTTGACCTCGTGTTTCAGTGGTAAATACTTCATTTATACTGTAATGTTATCAGGAGCCACTACTTAAATTGTTCAAAACATTATGGACATCTTCTTAAAGGTATAGCTCCCTATAAAACTGACTTGAACAATTTTTCCCTTGGAATAATTCAAGTCAGTTTTACACATGTTACTGTTCGTTCACAGAAAACCACAAATTTAAGTCACACAGAAAGTGTGCATTCAATGTTGGGTCTCTGACGTCTTGTCAGCCCACTTGAGGTATGTGAATAAAAAGGGAATAATTGAGCCGGGGTGTAGTAGAGTTTCTTGGTAGCTCAGTAGAGCATTGGTATGCTTAGCCAAAGATCCTGGGTTCGATGCCCAGCCCCAGGACAATTTTTCCCTTGAAATTATTCATGTTCAAAACATTGTTAATTTTATCTATTTTTTTCTATCAGTGATTGTTTTAATTGTTTTATGTAGGATTTTTGTGTGTATGGGTTATGCCCGCATTCATTTACCTTCCTCAGAATCATTATATTTAACAGTCTAAAGAAGTAATAGTTCTACATCTCTGTACTGTTTTTGCACTCGTAGAATTTTTCTGGAAACCATTTTACGTGAAATAAAGCCACCACTGTAGCTGCAAACTGTCGACGAACTTCTCATAGCTGTGATTTAACTCTTTCAATAATCGTTTGTGAAGAAGGTGAATCTCTGAAGTCCAGATCTGTCTTAGTGACTCACAAAATCACTAAACATTCAGATTTTCATGACTGGATGTTCGATGTGATCCAGCAAAAGTGGCATGAATTTCGACGATAATTGAAGTTCCACTGACCATATATGTTTAAACAATTTTATGAAACAATTTCCAACTTTTATCTTCTCAACATAGTAATTTTTACGTATTTATTTCAGATCACAAAACCTCACATGTTACGAATGTTACATCTTCTTTCTTTACGCATGAAGCTGTATATCAACTTCCGTTCGTTACACTATCAATTTGTACCAGCACACCGAACTAATATCTTGTAAATGTAGCCTTCATGTTACTTCTGTTATATAAATTTTACATTTACATGGTTTATTGACTACCCGTCCTTATACGCTTCTATATACTACCTTCTCTATGCAGTTCTGTTTTATATAGATTAGAATGATTAATCATATTTTTTATATTTCGTGGACCTCTTCAAGTGATATCTCTATCCAGTGCTTTTGCTTCAGTAAAGTCTCATTTTACAAACCTATGGATCAACAATTGGCTCTCTTCTGACAAAGGAAAAATTTTACAGTCTGTACAAAAGAAACCAAATGACCTGGAAATGTGTTGTTGTTTTCTAATGCCAGGTGTTTGACAATAAAGTCATTTGACCTCTTGCACTCCAATATTTTTCAAAGATATTATCATGGCCAGCCACTGAAGCACAGATTTTGAGGTGTTCCGAATCCATTTCTTGGTTTGAGTTGCACAATGGGCAGTTAGGGGCCTGATATATTCCAAGACCTGGAAATGTACAAAAACTTGCCCAGACATGTTCAAACATTTTTAACAAGAGCCAGAACAGGTCACATTGTCACTCAATTGTACCTACACCGATTTCACATTTCTGATAATCCTACTTGTCTGTGGTGTAATAATCATGATGAAGATCTGGAACACATTCTTCTATACTGTCCATCCATAAACCACAAAAGAAGTAAATTAAAATCATCAGTACCAGTTGCAGAAGACACAGCCCTGCAGTATATATTGACTACACCCCAACTCTGGCTACTAGCAACAGGCATCTATAATGAACACCGATCAAAATATCCCTCATTTCTCGTGAAAAACAACAACTGAATAGACTACAGTGGACTGTAGTGGACTTTATGTTGTCAGCAAACAGCTGGATACATTAAGAAGATCGATTCTTTCATATATAGTTTTTATTGCCATTGTTTTAACCTTTTAATTCGTTTTATTTGTAATTTCATATGTACCATTATAACCTATTATATATTAAGGTCTACTTTATATTTAAGACCTATGTCTTCACTGTTTGTTATAATTTAAGTTGTCTGTAGGTCTATTAATGATCTGATGATGGTTCAGTTGAACCGAAAACGTTCATCTATTATGTAAAAACAGCATATTTGTGTTTATCACATTGTTATTTTGATAAGTCTGACGGTCTTAACAATAAATACCTTGACAATGATAGAAAATAGTTAATTAATGTGCTTTAAGTCTATGCTTAGAGGTTTGTCATGCTATTATGTTTGAATTGCAATGATTAGTAAACTTATCACTTATTATTAATCTTGAATGCAGACAGATCATCTCGTGAGACTGTAGAGGCCTATGAGTGACAAAGTAGGAAGTAAAGTAAAATATACAAGAGCGTGCACAATAAGCCAGTAATCTTTAGTTTATGTAGGGTTGAATAGCAAACAGGTCCTCAAAAAACGTCCAGTTTAATTTTGCAAGATTACTATCACAAGAAGAACCAAAGTTTAATATTTGAGTTTTCTTGAAAAACTAAGATTTGATTTGTGACTTCCAGGGGCAAGTAAAGCTACATCTCAGCAGGCAGTTACACTTAACCACTCAGGCAGGCTCCTCAACTCGTCACCAGCGTCACGGCGACTATCACTAGGGAGCACTGCTGCTGCTGACACAAACACGTCAGCGACTGGGTCTAACCTTGGCCTATCAATGCCTGGTCTTTCTGCTCTCTTAGCAGGTAATCATCATTTTTGCATTGTGTTCTGTAGACAGGTTGAAGGGACGTCAAGATTAGAGCATTAGTATACAGCTGACTTCCATTCAATGCAGTTCATTTGAGTTTGTGGCAAAGCAATGCACATTATCAGGGGCGGCTTTCGAAGGGGGGCTGCGGAGCTGCAGCACCCCCAGACATTTGTGGCTCTTGTCTCGTTTTATGTTGTGAAATACATTTATTATACAGTTTCTATTCAGCGGCTCGAATTTTTTTTTTTAATTTCGCTCTCATTGACATGCACGCAATAGTTAGTGAAGTCACTTCCTCTCCTAGTGCTACCAGAGCGAAACGAGAGACAAGGACAGATTGGTGAAGCCACTTCCTCCCCTGGAGCTGCCAGTCTCGTCTCGGATGCTTTGCGCTTTAGTTTTACCCCTCCCCCTGCTACTCCTCGCCCTGAATCCAGAGTTTCCAGACGCTGCAAAGTTTGCAGCAGTTTGTCAGTAGCACGCAGTTTTAAATACATTTTCTTTAATGTTGTGAGTATAACAAGTGCAACAATGTTTAATTCTGTACAATATTTACAGTCTATTCAGTTCAGTACCTTAACAATTCAGGAGAAATGTGAAATTAAGTGCCCTTCAGTTGAATCTCATAATGGAAAGAGCCGCTAAACAAAACAACCTACAAAGCTCGCATATTTTTTGCTAATTTATTCAGTGTGCCTGCTTTCTTCTCTCGATCTCCACACAGTCTGTATTAGATTAATGTGTTTCAAAGACAATTCCATCAGCTGGGGCAACAAGATGGAGTTTTAAAATAAGAACAGTAAATGTTGTTCATGAGAAGAAGGAGCCATTGCTAGAATGTTTTCAAACCATAATGGAATCTGAAACATCTAACAACATCACAATAAATAAGGCAAGCGCCCTGGTGCGTACTATTGAAAATCCTGAATTCAAATTTCTGGCTCAGTTTTTTTTTTCTTTCATTTTTTGACGTATCATATAGATATATTATACAACCAACTACAACACCGCCAGTTAGATATTTCTAAGGTTCAAATCTGCATATAAAAAATTAAATTATGGTTTATTTAATGACACTCGCAACTGCAGGGGTTATATCAGCATCGCCGGTGTGCCGGAATTTTGTTCCACAGGATTCTTTTAAATGCCAGTAAATCTATTGACATGAGCCTGTCTCATTTAAACACATTTAAATGCCATCGACCTGGCCCGGATCGAACCCTCAACCGACTATGCTACCGAGGCCGATCCTGCATATTAAGCTTTGTTAATGCTGTACAGACAGTTGAGCAGCGAGATCTATGAAAATGAAAACCCTATAAAGCGTCGTAAGGTCGATTCAGACAAGGGTTGCGGCAGCCAAAGAAGTGTGTGACCTCATTTTCACACAAGCTAACACCCAGTACCAGTTCATAGATCATCTGATATTATCTTCTCTTCTGTGTCAAGAAAAATTTGAATGCTACAAAAGCTCATTTCCTGAAAATGACCTAAATGTATGTGTGAAGCTTTTTCCAATGTTCGATAAAGACAAATTAAAAACGTAACTCACTGTGTTGTATCAGAGACAAGAATTCAGAAATATCAGTGAACGCAGTCAAGCTCTTGCAATTTCTTCTGTCTGAGAACTTGCAGGCCTCATTTTCAGACGCATAGCTATCACCATACCAATGACAACTTCCAAACCAGAACGTTGCTTTTCGTGTTTGAAGAGAGTAAAATCCTATCTCAGAAATACGATGAGAGAAGAGAGACTGACCGCATTAGCTACGTTTTCCATTGTAAAGATATATCGGACATAACGACATATCGGATTTTAATAAGAAGATGATTCAAACGTTTGCAACCTACAAGACAAAGCGCATGGAACTAATCTTTAAATAAGGTACGTTGCATGGTTTATTCTTGTATGCAGCCCCCCTGAATTCAATACCCACGAGCCGCCACTGCACATTATAATAGCAAATTTTCATGTTTTATGATATGCATATTATGAATAAATCGTACAATAAGTATTGTGCTATATTTCTACATAAATATCCTGGCATTCAACAACCATCTGATTCAGCAATCCAGAATTTAGTGAAAGTGAAGAGAAACTGACTCACTTTTAAATAAAAAAGAAGGTGCATAATTCTTGTTTTAACTGAAGAAAAATTCGAATCTTAATATTTAATAGTCTAAAGAAGTAATAGTTCTACATCTTTGTGCTGTTCAAATCAAAATAGTTACTTTGTAAAGAAAATAATGTAATAATTGTAAAGAAAATAATTTACGAAATGTGATAACTTTTAAATATTTTTAGACAACAAAATTTATATACGTTTACGTTAGTGTATGATAAAAATATTCATTTATAGTATTCTGCCCAAAGACAGGTCTTTCACTGCAAACCCATATTCTCCAGACTTTCCTATTTTCTGCCTTCCTCTTAATCTCCATGTATGATCCATATATCTTAATGTCATCTATTATTTGTTATCTTCTTCTGCCCCGAACTCTTCTCCTGTTCACTGTTTCTTCCAGTGCATCCTTCAATAGGCAGTTTCTTCTCAGCCAGTGATGCAGCCAATTCCTTTTCCTCTTCCTGATCAGTTTCAGCATTATTCTTTCTTCATCCACGCTTTCCAACACAGCTTCGTTTCTTATTCTGTCTGTCTATTTCACATGCTTTATTCTTCTCCATATCCACATTTCAAGTGCTTCTAGTCGCTTCTCTTCACTTCGTTGTAATGTCCATGTTTCTGTCCCATACAATTCTACAATCCACACAAAGCACTTCACTAGTTTCTTCCTTAGTTCTTTTTCCAGATATCCGTAGAAAATGCTCCTTTTCCTATTAAAAGCTTTCTTTGCCATTGCTGTCCTCCTCTTGATTTCCTGGCAACAGCTCATGTTACTGCTTATAGTATACCCCAAGTATTTGAAGCTGTCCACTTGCTCTACTGCCTCATTTAGAATTCGCAAGTTTACCTTTTGTATTTTTCTTCCTATGACCATGTTCTTCGTCTTATTTGCATTTATCTTCATCCCATACTGCTCACAGCTGTCATTTGGCTCCAGTAGCATATCTCTTAGTATCATTTTCTTTTCTGCTAATAACACCATATCATCAGCAAATCTTATGCATTTTATTCTTCTTCTTCCTACTATCACTGTTCCCATGTTCTGAAAACAGTTCTTTACTAAATCCTCTAAGTAAATGTTGAATAGGATAGGTGATAAATGGCATCCTTGACGTAACTCCTCTTTCTGTTTTGCTTCCTTCAGACATTTCTTCTCTGTCCTGACTTTGACTCGTTTCATATAGTTAGTGAACAGCATCCTTTCTTTCCAATTCATACCAATTTTCTTTACAATCCTCATTAGTTTATTCCAATTCCCTCAGTCAGATACCTTTTCTAGGTCCACAAATACTATACACACCTCTTTATTCTTCTCTAGGTATCTTTTGCTGATTGTTCATAGCAGTCCAATTGCATCTTTTGTACCTTTTCCCTTCCTGAGGCCAAATTGCTCTTCTTCCAGTTGTCCTTCCATCTTAGAATATAAATGTCGATTCAGTATTTGCAGCAAAATCTTCACTGAGTGTGATATCAGGCTGATAGTCATGAACTCGTTACATTTCTTGGCATTAATTTTCTTCATTATTGGAAGCAACACTGTCTTCATAAAATCTTCAGGCCATTCGCCTTTCTCATATATTTCGTTGCATAAATACAGAATTTCCTTTGAATAATACACAAGAAATAATCACAAGTTATTGAAAGAATGTGATGATTCATTCAAGTTAAAAACAAGAAATTTATAGCTACAGGCGAATGTGAGGAAGATCGATTAGCAGAAATACAAGTTGAATCTCCAGGAAGATAATGTCAAGATATCAGTGATAAGTGTTCTGTTTTCTCTTTCTCAGGGACTCCTTCTGCAGACAACCCAATTCCAGGCTCAACCAACTCAGCGTCTTCACTTCTGGAAAGACTTACAGCATCGTCAGCTACCTCAGGGACAACCTCTCCTTCCCCCTACACACCTCTCCCCTCCACCAGCCCGAACACACAGCCATTCACATCGCCGTCTCCTAAAAATCAGTTCCTTGCACAGTCACCTTCTCCCAAAAACCAACAGCAGCAACAACAACCACAACAGCAACAACAAACAACTCATTTCCCCTCTCCGTCCCCGAAACCTTCTGCAACACCCTCTCCTCTTTCCAGTCCTCCTCAGCCCCCCAGTGTTAATCTCAATCTTCAGGGACTCAGTCTGGCAAGTCTGCAGGGTGCCATGGCCAGTATCCCAGGCCTCCAGAACGTTCAGGTAAGCAATTATATGACATGCATTTCCATCCCAACTGAATTCGAATAACGTCAGTTTAATTTCCATCCTATCATTTTTTCTATTAATGTAGGTTGAATGTAGATATTACAAGTCAAATACTAGTAACAGTATTAGAAATTCTTACACTTTATGGTAGGTATTATATAAAATTGTGCCTAATTAATAACAAAATATTTAAATTGTACAATTTAGAAATGAAGTCAAATCTGTCTCCCTTTTTTTTTTTTGGGGGGGGGGCATTATAAAAATGTTTTTGTGTTCAATTCAGCAAATAAACTACTGTCATCCTCTGAGGGTTTAGTGCTGAGAGGAATGCAGTTCCGACTAGTTTAGTGCGGTACTGGAGTGGGAGGGGACAGTGACAGCGGCAGTCTGGAAGGAAGTACAATCATACTGAAAACATTCGCCAATTTACGAGAGCAGTATGCCTATTAGTTTTCTAACGTATTTTTGGCGAGATAGAGATACAACCATTCGTACTTACGTGTTCAGAGAAGGAAAATATTGTAGAAAATTTTATTTATTTATTCTGAAGAAGTTAAAGCCATCACACCACCAGAAATACAAATACAATAAAATAAATAAAAAGAAAAATCATAGTAATACTACAATAATATAAATGAAAAGAAGAATCATAGTATAAAATTTAGTTATTAGTAGAATTGAATTAAATTTGTAAAGTAATCAATTTAAATATACTGTACTGCTGAACTCGAGAAGTAAAACTACTTGATTTGCATTTTAAGATATCACCAACAAATGATTTTCGCATGACATTATGGGAATCTGCTGTCATGACACCAATCACACATATTCTAAAATTCCAATAGAATAAAACCAAAAACTTTTCCATAGCATGTTTCCTTAAAAATGACTTGTAACTGTGAAATATTTAATATGAGTAATTTATATAATATTAACATAGCTAACATCAGGGAGATGTTTGAGCAAAAATTGCAACAATATATTTAATATATTAATAACAAACCCATATAGGCCTAGGTAAACAATATGTATATGAAATATTCACACACTACTACAAACTGAAGACTGCATATTTTTGGACGATTAATACTTCCCACTCCGCTCGGTTCGGCTTGGCTGTAGCAACAAAAGAATCTACCTTCAACCTCCCGCACTGATGGCAAGAATACCTCAAGTCCCAGCGCTAAACTCGTCGGAGGAAGACAGTACGAAGAGAAATTTCATTCACAACATAGTAAAAAAACTGAATTATTGTGAAATGCATAAAACATATAATGGAACACCAATATTTTATTCTGTTGGCAAAAATATTAAGTACTAAACCACCAAGAATGATTGTGTTTGATAGCATGCTTTGTAAACTGAGAATAATTTTCTTGCAGGTATCCTTTCCTGGGTTGGCTGTACCCATCTCATTGTCACTTAACGTATCGACGTCGTCAGCCCACCCAGCAGGTGTGATAGTGACTACGCTTCCAGTCACTACTACCACAGTGACCTGCACGACCACCTCCTCGGTAAGCAGTGACATATCAGAAGAATTCTTGTTATGGGTATTGTTTTCTATGTGTTCAAAATATATTACTATCTGCCTTTGTTATTCATTGGTGTCATTTTAATTAATAACAGAAATATTAGATTTAGTTTACATCAGGAGTGATCCTCCTTATAAGCCAGGGATACAGAATACTAGCGTGAGGCACACTCTTGCTCTCCTAGGATACATGCAGTACATTATGGCGAGTTAGGGTGACCAGACGCCCTCTTTTGTCTGGACATGTCCTCCTTTTTAAGCATTTGTCCGGGGTCCGGTCGGATTTTTAAAAATTCAAGAAATGTCCTCCTTCTCGTAACTTGTATGCCTGATATTTTGAAATTATCTGATTTGACGCCTTTTTCAAGTAATTTGCCAGTAGGTGGCAGCAACATCGACGGAATACACTCTTTGCCAACGTTCATAACTCTGTTTGCTCCTCCTTTTGATGATAATTGTAGTTCCCTTGGCTTTCATATGTAGCTAACTGTAAAATCACTGTATATTATTTAGTTATATCATAAGTATGATATAATAAAGTAGATATTGACATAATTTGAATACAGTATAGGTATAAGCCTAAATATAAATAGATATTTCCTGTCCTCTTTAATAATTATACTTCCCTTGACTTTCATATGTAACTAACTGTAAAATCATTATTATTAAGTTTTATCATAATTATTCTGTAATAAAATAGATATTAACATTCTTTTAAGTATGATATAAGCCTAAATCTGTACTATATATTGACGTAATTTGAAGTATAATATAGGCCTAAGTCTAAATCAAAGTAAGCTACATATTTTTTGTCCTCTTTTTTCGAACAATGTCCTCCTTTTTGAAGCTTTGCGTCCTCTTTTTTATCGATGTGAATCTGGTCACCCTACGGCAAGTGAAGATTGAAAACTATCACAGTGCCTGAAAGCAGTAACAAAATAGTCCAGTATTATCCATTATTTACTTTTTGTAGTTTTTTTTGCAAATAAATTGAGTTTTTGCAAAAGTACTCCATGTTTTTAAATAAAAATAGCGAACCCTTATGTAGTGTCAACCCCCATTTAAGGTTAATTGTTCTGTCTCTCCAGATAAACGTAAAATAAAGATTCTACTATATGTTAAGTTTTATTTATACATGCTTTAACACTTAGATCACATTACATGTGTAGAATCTTTGGATATCTCACTAGGCTGTGGATTGTTGTAATTCTGTTTCCATTTTTGTATGTTATGTGTGGTGTGTATTCATTGTAACTGGTTTCAATTTTTAATCATCATCATCATATCCCTCACGTATTAGACCCTACAGGATCTGTTACGGTCTCATGCCAGCTCTTTCGTGGTCTTCCCAATTTCCTCTTTCTTCTTGGTATATAAGTAAGAATCTGTTTAGGCCATCTAGTGCGATCCATCCTTTCGATATGTTTTTTCCACTGAAGTCGATATTGTTGAACAAAATTAACTATAGGATCCATTTTGAGTTCCTGCAATATGTCCACATTTTTACGGTGTTCCAGCAAAGAGCATCCCGCTGTTCGTCGCATGAACCTCATTTCCGCTGTCGTCAGCCTTTGCTCATCAGCTTTTCTGATTGTCCATGCCTCGCTACCGTAAGTGAGGACCGGTCGAGCTAGTGTTTTATATACCTTTAGCCTTGTATGTTTCTGAACATGGGAGGATTTGAAGACGGCGTTAATGACGCCAGTGATTTTTATAAATTTAGATATTTTGTTTGACATATCTTCAATTTTTAATGATTATGATAATGGTAATTAAGCTGGTGATGAATCATGGTATGTAAATTTCCAATCTAGCATTTGCCTTTGTGACTGAGGGAAAACATTGAAAGCCACTGGTGTAGCTCAGGCAGTAGTGTGTTTGTCTGCTGATCTGGTGTTGCGCTCAGGTGCGGGTTCGTTTCCCACTTGGGCTGATTACCTTGTTGGGTTCTTTTCGATGTTTTCCCCAATTGTAAGGCGAATGTCAGGTAATCTATTGCGAATCCTCAGCGTCATCTCGCCAAATACCATCTTGCTATCATCAATTCCATCAACGCTAAATATCCCAGTAAAAAAAAAAAAACCATTGAAAATCTCAGTCACATTGAGTGACCACTGTATTTGAACCTGGGATCTCCCAAATGCGAGTCTAGTACGTTACCACTGAGCCACTTTGTGCTTACTGTTGAGAGTTTGCTCACATATTTATTTATAATAATAAAAATAATGTTAAATCCAAAGGTGAAGGGGAAGACCATGTGAAAGTTGGCTAGACCAAATGAAGAAAACTTCAAGGAATGGGGATTTGAATGGGAAGGAAAAGCATATAAAGTTAGAAACAATTGGATTCGACTCTCCAAAAGAAGGACACAATAAGAAGAAGAGGATGATGATGAGTTATAATAATATTAACAATTGAAACAAGTCCGCCGAGTTAGCTCTGTGGTAGCATGTCTGCTTCCAGACTAACCTGCCCAGGTTCGATTCCCGGCAGGGTCAGAAATTTTCTTGTAAAATTTCTACCTCGGTACTAGGAGAGATGGCGGTACACAACTTCTAATCACTAAATTGTGCACCAATATGTCTGGGTTAAATCCCAAATCTCTCCGCAGTGCATATGAAGGGAAGGCATATGTCACTGTTGATAGTGATTCATCTGTCGGATGGGGACGTTAAGTCTGGTGGCCCCCTTGGTGCTATTCGACAGGAGTAGGCTACATGCCGGCACCAGGTTCCCCTTCTACCTTTCTCACCTTCATCATCATCATCATCATCCTCATCCTCACCCATTCTTTACACTACACTTACACGAACACTTAACATACACTCACCCTAGTACATGACACAACTCTTCAAAGATGCACATCATGCATAACGTGGCCTGCTGAAGTGGTGTGCAATTTGAAAATGGGTCACAGTCCTGCCATCTATCCGGAGTTTGCGGAACCCGGATCACACAAAGTGAAGCAGGTAGGCATTAAATCATTACAATTCCTAAACAGAACAAGAACTCTATGTATTGTCAAAATAGAAGACCAATATGTCTTTTGAGTACACATGGAAAATTATTAGAACAGATCATCCTCAAACGAATGCTGCCTTATACAGACACCATTATTCCTCCTTGGCAAATAGCTTTTCAAAAGGAAGATCAGTAACTCATAATGTAGTCTCTCTCATAGAAGACATAACCAAAGGCTTTAACAACAAATTCTACACAGCAGCCATCTTTTTGGTCGTTTCTAAGGCATTTGATAAAGTTTGGCATTTAGATCTGCTGTATAAACTTAATAAATTTCTGCCTCGCTCATTAACTCACCTTCTAGCTAGCTACTTAGAAAAGAGATCTTTTCAAGTCCTCATAGATGGCCAACTATCTTCCACTTATATAGTAGAAGCTGGAGTTCCACAAGGCTCTGTACTTGGTCCTATATTGTACTGTCTCTATACTTCAGATATTCCTACTACTCTCAAAACTAAAACACTTCTGTATGCTGATGACACAGTTATATATAGTGTTAAATTCAGTCCTCAATATGCTGTCTCTGCAGTTCAAAACCATGTACTTCTATTAGAAGAATGGCTTAAAGAATGGCGTATTTCTTTAAATCCTGAAAAATGTCAGTCAATAATTTTCTCCAAGTGTTTAAAAAGACCTCGCGACAAAATAAAAATATGCAATCAAGAAATTCAATACAGTGACCATGTAAAATAGCTTGGTATTACTCTTGATAACAAGTTGTTATGGCACAAGCACATAAAATCTGTAACAACTAAGAGCTCTCTTAGAATATCTCATCTTTACCCCCTGTTCAAATCTCCTGTTCTCAGTCTAAGAAGAAAAGTTATGCTCTACAAAATGCTGATTTTACCAATCCTAACTTACGTTGCCCCAGCTTGGTGTTATATTCCAAAAACAGTCTTTCAATCTCTTCAAATTGTTCAAAATAAAGTGCTCCGAATAATACATAATTCAGACTGGTACACAACAAATGCACAAATACACTTTGATTTGGACATGACATTTCTGAAAGACTCATTACGTGAACAAGTTAAGAAGTTTTATAACAGTTCAAATTCAAGTGAAAATCCATTCATCAAACGTCTTGGTCAATAAAATGCAAATTTCTACAAGAAACACAGAATGCCAAAATCCTTTTTAAGTGAATAACATGCACTTTTCCACAACCTCTGACTTCCTTAAACCTACACTAATGTCTCTGTGCCCAATTGTTTTGACAGCTGGACATGAACAATATTTGTGCATCATTATTTGAATTTACACTAAAATACGAAAAGGCAGAAAACATATTTGTTTTGGAACTTTATCAATAAATTGCTGAATGTGGAGGGGGGGGGGGGGAAAGGTAGGCATTAGACATAAACACACACACATAATTGAAACACAAATATTTCTAAATGATACCAATAATATAAATGCCAAAGAACACTGTTACACAAATGTCTAAGTCTGTGGTATTTACATTGTAATTCCAGATGGCGTCATCTAGTGCTGTGTCTGCTACCTCCCAATTGGGCCTGGCAGGCTCTAACCCAACAATGGTGCTCACTAATACAACCCCTGGCACAACGGGCTCTGTGCTTTCTCTTCCTGTTGGTAAGATTCAGTATATACAAAAAACAGTTTATGTTCAAATGAACTTGATTGCTGGATCAGTGACAGAACATTAGGATTACTCCCAGATAACAAGTAAGCATCTTTATATTTTATTTTATTTCTGTTTATTTATATTTACTTTGAAGTTTTTATAATGTCAGTTTTAAATATTACCTTACAATCTTTGGTAATAAAATACACCCTAAGTACGTTTTTATTTCAACATTATTTATGTACAAGGTATTACTTTGTGGGGTCGCAAGACTGCATACCCTTGGCATGAAAATGGAAAGTAGAACAATTGAATTAAAGGAGAATAGATGTCTTTTAATTCTATGATCATACAGTATCTGTCTTGAAAGTATCCATTTATTTTGAACATTTTGCAAACAGGTCATGCCGGCTTTGCATAGTTTGGCAGCCAGTCAAAGGGGACCTAGCTACACATGTGTGTAATGAGGCTACTCATTTGGCAGTAAGATAGCATGAGTAAGCTTGTGTTCTCTGTCACTGTCACATTCCCAATGACCGAATGAGATCAGCAAAACTGTGGTTAACTATTTAAATAATGAATAGAGTTTTCGGGGATGATTCATTGAATGAATCCCAGTTAAAATTGTGATACTTAAACTTCAAAGATGGCTGGAAATCTATTGAAAGTGATCCTCGATTATGGAAGGCTTTTAAGAAGGAGAACTTCCGAAAATGTCCATGTGCAAGCTTCAGTCAACAAAAATTGACTATTTACAATGCTAGAATTAGAAGAAGATCTGAGAAGTCCACAGACTCGTTCAGAGATTTTGAAGGAGGATCTTAGCATAAAACATTTGACAGCAAAATTTGTTCCACAACTCTCATCACAAGAAGCAGAAGAAATTGCATACTGAAGTTGCACAGGTCTTGAGTACTTGAATTCATTAACAGTGACACAGAGTTTTTTGAAACAGTCGTGGGTCTACAGCTGTGACTTTCCCAATAAAAGTCACCTGAGTCTCTACATCCATAAAGATGTAGCAGAGTCGGAGTAATGCCAAGGTCATGTTGACGTTTTATTATCATGAAGATATTTTTCATCGTGAATATGTTCCTAGAGGTCAGACAATAAAAGTGACTACTATATCGAAGGCCAATGGCAGCAGTTGTGGGAAAATGGTGACTGGCAACTTTATCATCATAATATGGCTGGCCTTTCTTCACGTTTTATGCATTTTTTTTTTTTAGACATTACATCATTCAGGTCTGCATCCTTCATACATTCCAGACTTGGCTCCGTGTGACTTCTGGCATTTTACAAAATAAAAATTGTCATTAAAGACATTAAATAAAGGAGATTGCAGCTCTTGAGCGAGTTTAAGGAGAACATAACAAGGTAACTGAAGACAATTCTGAAGGAAGACTTTGCAGACTGTTTAAAAAAGTGAGTGAAAGAAACTCTGAAATAAAGTGTGAGAGGTCCCAAGGATAGTACTGTGAAGGTAACTGAGGCGCCATTGTTCTAGATGTCGCCCTCGGTAGCACAGTTGGTATAGTGCTGGCCTTCTATGCTCGAGGTTGCAGGTTCAATCCCGGCCGAGGTCGATGACATTTAAGTGTGTTTAAATGCGACAGGCTCATGTCAGTAGATTTACTGGCATGTAAAAGAACTCCTGCGGGACAAAAATTCCAGCACATCGGCGACACTGATATAACCTCTGCAGTTGCAAGCGTCATTAAATAAACCATAGTTTTTTTTTTTTTTTTTTTTTTCCTAGGTGCCGTACTTTTTTAATATTAAATTGTTGGATACTCTCCAGACAGACCTCGTATTTGTTACCTGTTGAGTTATATGTACTTATACAGGGTGTTTCCGGGCTGGTGTTACAAACTTCCAGGGATGATGGGGAAGGGCACATGTATCAATTTGAGATAAGGAACCCTGGTCCGGAAATGACTGAGTCGAAAGTTTTAAGCAAAAATAGTTGTGTGGAAATAGAATTGTAATTTCGCAACATGTGCCCTCCTTCCCTTAACCTTTGGAACAGTCGTGGAAAGTATGGGCCGGATATCTCCTACTTGGGTACTTGGCCCGATACAATTTGTGAACTTGTCTACTGTTCTCATTGGCTCACCCATATTCGAAAATCAGGTCTGCATATTCTGCTTTCGTGTACTCCTCCATTTCACTAGGACTGGTCGACTGGACACTGCAACTTGTACACATACATTGCTGTCTACAGACGTGCATATCAGGACCGACCATGTCCGTTACACATTACGCCATCTGCATTGTTTTAGTGCATTTTCTTGTCCCCATCCCTCAGACAGGGCACTGAATGGAATACTGTAAGTAGACAACGTAAACAACGTCAGTTGAATACAGTATGTGTAAGATATACAGATAAATACACATAAATAAGGTGTACAGAGGAATAAAATTATTCCATTTATACACAACTATTTTTGCTTGTAACTTTCAACTCGGTCATTTCCGGACCAGGGTTCCTTATCTCAAATTGATACATGTGCCCTTCCCCATCATCCCTGAAAGTTTGTAACACTAGCCCAGAAACACTGTATATTTCTATTTTTTTATCTGGGACTTATTAATCAGTTTCAGAAGCTAGACTACAGTCTACTTTGGTGGTGTTCTTTGTTCCAGACATATGGTTCTAAACTGTTCATACCTTCAGAGGCTTAAAGCACCCCATACACACAAAGATTTATAAGAGATTCATCTCTGTAGGTTTAAGTGCAGGAGATATTGCCCATCGAGAAATGCGGTCACTTGAGATATACTAGTCCTTTCTGGTTCTGAATTCATTTATTCACCATTTCTTAGTGCCATCCTTAAATAGCATCTCTGTAGTTTTGCTGTAATAACTTACAATGTTATAAACAATTGGCATGCAAAAAGATGCGTTAATTGGACTTGCTGCCACTCTCTGCTGCAATAAGAAGTGCAAAAGAAGACCTAAATCAAGTATACATCTTGATTACACAACTTTTAACACTATATCACTTTGGAATATGTATTATATGTCTTTCTCGTGTTTCTCGTTTTTTGCCAAGACCAGCAACAACCAGTTCTGAAGAAGGCCAATAACAGGCCGAAACATGTTAACCAGGTACGGTAACATTTAACACGAGAAAGACATATAATATATATTCCTAAATTAAGTAATAAAAATTCGTGAAAATAGTTTGTCTGCACTTACATAGCTTGCTTCCATTTTGCTTAAAACGAAATAATGACGAAATATTGACCACATACTCTCAGTATCATTTGTCTTTATGTTCACTTTCTCTCCTGGTTAATTTGGAGAGTGCTACAGTGGGAAAAATTCAAACAGCTACTGCATTCTGGAGACTAGGGTTGCCAAGTTTTTTTTGGAGGAAATACGGGAGACTAAGGAATCGACAAAATTTCGCATAGAAAACTAGCAAATTATTCCGTTCAGTTCATAAAAAAAAAAACTTTTATTCTATACCTCGGCACTTAGGCTTAAATAAAGTGTATTTTGAGACTGATTTTGTTTCGCGTAATAATTAAAATCGACTGCAGTTTGCAGCTCTGATTTCAATAGATATGTCATCTCCTGTTTCGAACATCTGTCCAATTATTTGAGATAAAATACCCTCTTTTTATGAGCATTACTACTTGGTATGCTTAGAACAAACTAGCCAGTTTTTCCAAATTTATAATATTGGTAGAATTGGAATATATCAGTCCCCTAACTGTCCATTGTGCAACTCAAACCAAGAAATGGATTCGGAACACCTCAAAATCTGTGCTTCAGTGGCTGGTCATGATAATATCTTTGAAAAATATTGGAGTGCAAGAGGTCAAATGACTTTATTGTCAAACGCCTGGCATTAGAAAACAACAACATAATATTGATATTATTTGATTTTAAATACGTGAGCATTAAAATGCATTACCTCCTACAATGACTGCATATTTTAATGCACCTCTTGAACAACAAAATTCATCATATATACAGTCATCAATGTTCCTTACAAATTAAACCAAACCCTTTAACTCTATTAAATATAGAATATAATATAAATTTAACAGAAGAAATACTGAAATCAAAAGTGAACATTGAAATAATGAAACAATTGAAGAAGAAATGACTGAAGATCATCTCATAACCTGTGAAGTTCTACCTGATGGATCCACCACAGAGAAATATTGGAGAGCAAGAACGCTAATGGCTTCGTTGCCAAAGCCTGGCATTAGATAACAACAACAACATTGTCTTTAGAGACAATTAATATTAGGTACCCTCCACAAAACTGGCTTCATTTATACACCGACGGATCCTTGATCTCCAGAGAACAAGATGCCAGTGCAGGTGTTACGTGCTGTCTCTTTTCACTTTATAGATCTCTTGAATATGGAACAAAAAGTTTTGATGGCGAAATCGTTGCAATAAGTGAAAGTCTCAGGAATCTTCTATGCCACATCAATAAATTTAAGAATGCAGTTATATTGTCAGACTCCAAAGCAGCTATTCTATCAATAGTCTCTAAAAACACACCTTCATCTCAAACAGCAGAAATAACTAAAATGCTCTCTCAATTAATATCACTCAATAAAAGAATTGTATTCCAATGGATACCATCCCATTGTGGAATCCTGGGAAACGAGAATGCGGACGCTTTAGCAAAGAAGGGCAGCACTGCTACTTACAGACCTGTTACTAAATCTACATATTACTCTGTGAAAAGATTTATTAAATCTACATACTTAGACTTCAACAAACAAAATTTGATAACACAATCCCAAGGGAAAAAATGGAACTCTCTGCATCATAATCCACAGTTGATTCCTGATTTACCACGAAAATCGTCTGTAGCTGCATTTAGATTGGCAACAGGCCATGATTGTTTGGCCAAACAGCTGCATAGAATTGCAGAACTGCCCATTGTGCAACTCAAACTAAGAAATGGATTCGGAACACCTCAAAATCTGTGCTTCAGTGGCTGACCATGATAATATCTTTGAAAAATATTGGAGTGCAAGAGGTCAAATGACTTTATTGTCAAACGCCTGGTATTAGAAAACAACAACAACAATCATCATTCACGGCAAAATAAAATGTTTAGATTAATGCTTTTTACATTATGCAAAAATAAGGGAGAAAAATGCTCGAAAAGAAGAAAAATACGGGAGTCGAGAGAATGTTAAAAATTAGTGGAAAATACGGGAGGGTTGGCAACCCTACTGGAGACTTATCTTCAACCGAAAGTTTTAATACATTTTGTCCATACACAAGGAAAGTTGCCTGTCCAGATAAGTCTTTCTACATGTAATGAATCACAATCTTGTATCATATGCCAAAAAGTCTCTTTTTTTTTTTTTTAAATACAAAGCCGACATTTGATGATTTTGTCTTAAATTCATTCATGTGCATGCTAGTTCCAATAGTACATTGTCCGATAGAATATGTCCATCACAAGTTTATTCAATTCAGCATTGCTCTATTGTCACTGTATCATAATTTTATCGAATAGCTTAAATTAAATAGAGTACACCTAATCTACTCTAATTTGGAGGTATTGTTTTGGTATTTCAGTGATATGGTTAAGACATTCAGCGAATTCACGTTTTCATTCATTTGTGTTGTTACAGCTCAGCTTGTTTCCGGTGTCAAAAATATAAGTCACCAAAGTATTCGGGCTTCTGGACACACAACCTCAGTCTCTCTGGGACAGGTAAGTCTATGTTTCCAAAATAACTGAATCGCTATTTGTTAGATTTTTTTTTTTTTTTCAAAATTAATTTTTGTATTGAAATGCATCAATTTATGTTAAAAGAACTTAAAAAGAAAAACAGTAAAAATGGTTAAAATTCAACATAACATTTTATAATTTGTGTTAAAAGTGCGAATGTCTTGGACAGTTTTTTGTCTCTCCTGTAAAATTTGTATTTTTGGACTTCCACCCTTTTAACAAATACTGATTTAACTGCATTATAAGTATGATGCTATATTTTGTTTAATTTAGGATTAGGTATTGCAGCATATGTTACTAGCATTTTATTACTTTGTCTTTTGAACAGTAATTATAGTTCATTCAATGTAAGACTTGCTCTTAACATAAGCACATATGTGTTACTCTGTATACAAGTTTGACTAACCCTACTCCAACTTGTTATGTTTCAGCTTAGTTATTTCAAACATATTTTTCGCATTTATACATCTCTGTTCGTGGTATGAATTACTACATCCAAATAAAGAATTAACGACATACACATTAAACAAAATATCTCAGCTGTTCATAAATTTTTACAATTGCCAATTTGATAGATGCAATATTATTTGCCACCATATTTGTTATGCAATGCCATAACAATCTTTCGTTTGTCAATAATACAAATCACTTTTATGGAGAATTTCACATTATATGAGGCATTGTATATCATTTTAAGAAACAGTAAAGATATGCCACGCCTTTGACATAAGTTGTGAAATAACAATTCATATATTCCCCAAAAAAATTAATAGTATAGAACTCTTTCTTCTTTTCCATCCTGAGTACTTCGATCAGTGTTTACATTAAGGACAGTTAATTTTTTGGATAGACAGTAGTTCTTGGTTCTGTCATCTGCATTCTTTTGTTAGACAAGCTATAGTTTCGTTTTCATCTCTATCAGCGTTTTGTTTCAGTGCTGTTTTCAGTTATTGACTACTAGATATGCGAGTTCTGGACAAGCTCGCTAGTTGTAATAATAAAGGAGAGAATATAAAACTTTATTATTGAGTTGGAAGGATTTGAAGTGTCAAAAGTATCAGTTTTGTTGTTGAAGGTATTATAAAATATTTCTGGTTTATTTTTCATAAATATGGGCACTTTCTTGACTCATCTTCTCTCCAGATATAGTAATCAATCAATCTTCTTAATGTATCTAGCTGTTTGCTGACAACATAACGTCCACTAAAGTCCATTGTAGTCTTTACAGGTCTTGTTTTTCATGAGAAATGAGGGGTATTTTGATCGGTGTTCATTATAGATGCCTGTTGCTAGTAGCCAGAGTTGGGGTGTAGTCAATACATACTGCAGGGCTGTGTCTTCTGCAACTGGTACTGATGATTTTAATTCTTTTATGGTTTATTAATGAACAGTATTCCAGATATAGTAAGATGGTGGCTAATTTAATGTTGTGTTTCACTAAATTAGATAGATAAATAAATAAATTATATGCTTATATTCATATATGAGGCTTCACCGTCCACATTGAATGATCAATGGCTATAAATAGTCATACTGTAGATACCTATTATTGGAGAAAAATTCGTTCTGGCACCAGGAATCGAACCCAGGACCTCTCAGCTCTGTGCGCTGAGCGCTCTTTCCAGCTGAGCTATACTGGGATCCAATTCACGGTGCCGACAACGCTCCTCCTTTTGCAAATCAAGCTTTCAGGTATAACTCCCTGTAAAGTTGATTTGAATAATTTCGAGGGAAAAATTGTTCCGGGGCCTGGTATCGAACCCGGGACCTTTGGTTAAACGTACCAATGCTCTCCCAACTGAGCTACCTGGGAACTCTACCAGACACCGATCCAATTTTTCCCTCTATATCCACAGACCTCAAAGTGGGCTGACAACCGTCAAGCAACCAACATTGAGTGCACACTAACTCTATGTGACTTAAATTGTGGTTTTCTGTTAACGAACAGTGACGTGTATTATGCAAATCAAGCTTTCAGGTATAACTCCCTGTAATTGGATCAGTGTCTGGTAGAGTTCCCGGGTAGCTCAGTTGGGAGAGCATTGGTACATTTAACCAAAGGTCCTGGGTTCTATACCCGGCTCCAGAACAATTTTTCCCTCGAAATTATTCAAATCAACTTTACAGGGAGTTATACCTGAAAGCTTGATTTGCATAATACACGTCACTGTTCGTTAACAGAAAACCACAATTTAAGTCACACAGAGTTAGTGTGCACTCATTGTTGGTTGCCTGACGGTTGTCAGCCCACTTTGAGGTCTGTGGATATAGAGGGAAAAATTGGATCGGTGTCTGATAGAGTTCCTGGGTAGCTCAGTTGGGAGAGCGTTGGTACGTTTAACCAAAGGTCCCGGGTTCGATACCCAGCCCCGGAACAATTTTTCCCTCGAAATTATTTGCTCCTCCTTTTGTATCATCATATAATATAGTATATATAATAAATTATATTTCAATATATTTCATTCTTGTTGATGTTCACTTACAAATATTATTCATTGGAAACTAACCTTCGTTTGCCTGCATGGGTTTGTATTGTTATTAGTGTTGCTGTAGATAAAGTGATTTCTTAAAAATTGATATGATTAAGACTGTGCAAAACCATAGAATGGATCAAGTCATGTGCATGTTTTAAAGTTGAGTAGACATGAAGAAAGTTTTTGAAATGTGTGTACAGGGCAGTGGGCAGTCAATCCAGCTGGTAGGAACATTACAGAGGCCACGGGGCCTTGTGACACCAGCAAATAAGCAGACACTGGCTGCGAGAGGAATTCTCAGCACTCAGAGACAGACTCTCAAGATGGCTCCCCCAGCCACAGGTAATGAGATCTGTTATGTTATAGGCTTTTATTCATCTTCTTTCTTGGGTATATCTAATAGCCGATTTATGCAAACTCAAATATTTATCAATAGCTTATGAAATGGATGAGTTTATCTTATAGAATTTTTTTTTTTTCTGCTAGGGAACACATTAAATTTAACTGCATGCAAATTATTTGTAAATAATATGTTTAAAAATACTATGCTACTGTTCTCATTGGGGTGCATGCAAGTAGAACTCCATGTTTTTATGAAGACACTAGAATGAGATGGTATGGTCGGTATCATACTCTGATCACCTTTTACCCCTGGAAAAGATGTGGTACTGAATTTGACACAAGGTTGAGTGGAGCCCAAGTAATTCCGGAAGTTTTGACAACAAAAAAAATACCGCAACTACCCAGGATTGAACCTCGGATCTTTCAATTCGTATCCAGTTGCTCTACCAACTGAGCCAATTACTTGAAATGTATAGAGTAATACATTGTTAATGTCCACACCTGTGGAGTAACAGTCAGCGCGTCTGGCTGCGAAACCAGGTGGCCCGGGTTCGATTCCCAGTCGGGGCAAGTTACCTGGTTGAGGTTTTTTCCCGGGTTTTCCCTCAACCCAATATGAGCAAATGCTGGGTAACTTTCGGTGTTTGACCCCGGACTCATTTCACCGGCATTATCACCTTCATGTCATTCAGACGCTAAATAACCTAAGATGTTGATAAAGCGTCGTAAAATAACATACTAGATACATTGTTAACAATGATAATGGTTTTATCTTTTTTCGACTATAAATATCAATTGACTCGTGTGGTCCTCTGATTTCTTGTAATCCAGGAAACTATGCTTCATATAGGGTTGTGCCATGCATTTTTTAAAGTGGCCATGTTATCACGTTATCATAATTCCTGCTGAAGTATGTCCTTACTCCTAACAAGTCCTCCAGCCTTGGTATAATCAGAGATATCATGCTTGAATGTATTGTTGACAATAGCTGTGAATTACTTGCCTTTCCAATTACATTTTATTTTCTAACTTCTAACAAGTCCTCCTAGAATACTTAGGGAGGTCTTGCTCCTGACGTCATTCTGGAAAGGTGGAGGAGAAATATTGCTTAAGGGAAAAGGTAGGAATTTGAATGAAATGTCATTGTTAAATTAGTTACTAATAATATTATAAAATATGAAGATGAAGAAAAAAAGAAGGTATGACGGAAATATATCATAAAAAAATAGAAGCATAAGATACTATTATACGGCAGTCATATTTGTCATCTGCATATCGATAATTTTATATTTGAAAGATTATGTAAATAGTATGATCTTCTAGAACAACATAATTATCCATTCTCTTATCTATTCAAGAGATGAGTATGTTTCCATCATTGAACAAATTGGCCACAATAATAAAGCAAATTAAAATTACGTTACGTATAATTATTCTAATAAAAGACTGATATTGTGATGACAGGTTCAGCCCAGCTCACTGCTGCATCTTTAACGGCTACAGGGAACCAACTTACAGCACAACAGCAGGTTTGTGTGTGTTTATTAAAATATACAAGTATTACCTGTCAAATTTGTTTATTTTATTATTTAGCAAATAAATCCTTTTGTACCAACAAGAATTTTAAGTTTTTGGTCATTTCATTTCATCCGTTGGAATCCATGCCCAGCTATAGTGGATTTTCAACAAGGGTACTAAGACTGATGCTTTGTGATTTCTGGCAGGGACAGTGTTAATAAAACTGTTTGTTTTAACTCACTTCATTTTACCTTATCTAACCTTATGTTACGTCATCTCACCTCAACTTCTTTTATTCAAAGTTGGATACTTTACTTTGCATCATTCACCCAAGCATCCATAACTATGAGGAATGCATGAAAGCTGTAATTCTTTTTGACATCATAGGGATTCCACTCAGTATATGTATAGCACCACATGATGATGATGGTGAATAATGGAATGTTGGTAGGGGGAAGAGGAGTATCCAATGAAAACTTAATACCAAGCACCATCTACCTTACCCATCAACTAACATTACCAATCTTATCTTACGTTTATGTTATCTTAGTAGCCAACATTTTACCTCACCTTATCTTATGTTACCTTCTTATCTTTGTACCTTAAGGGTGAAACCTAACCATTTCCTACATATGCTAGTGGATTATAGTGATTTTCTAGTTGTCAGGTTGAATTTTTTTTGCCAACTTTGTTTCGAATTTCGGTACAAATACTACAACTGGCATGGAAGTTACTTTCTAATTGTTATGTTACAGTATTATTTGCCTTTGAAGAAGCTGTCAGTGTTCATAAAACAGAAGTTATTAGTGAGTGTTACTTGAAATTTGAACATAATTAATAATGAATAATATTAATTTTAATAATTAATACAGTAATAATTAATAAATAAACAGTATAAATGTTCGGTTTTTAGATTTTGTACTAATCATTTCATGTAGTCAAACAAAATAAACTTTTAGGTTAGGTCTCATGAATCATTTACTATATATCTTGATTACACAACTTTTAACGCTATATCACTGAGGAATATAAAATATATATACACACACACTATTCGACTCCACACTACACTGCACAAACGCACTCCCACAGGGAATGAAAACAACAGAAGATGCGAAGACCACGGTTTTCAAGATGGCCCCCAGGCCGAACAAACAATCATAAATAAATAAATGATATTTATTATTATTATTTCAGTATGTAACATTGCCGTATTACCTGATATGGTGATTTCAAGTTGTCAATTGTCAACATTGAAGGGACATTGACAACATTGAAAAGACAGCTATTTTAGCTTTATAGGAACTAATCTTATGTGAACCCCATTATAACTTCACTACAACTTTCTGTACTTTCTTACACTGTACGACCTAATATTACTTCACCTCACTTCATATTACTGTGCATTTTCTCAGCTTATTTCATGGCATCTTATTTTACCCAACCTTACTTACTTTTACTTACGGCTTTTAGAGAACCTGGAGGTTCTTTGCCGCCCTCACATAAGCCCACCAACAGTCCCTATCCTGAGCAAGATTAATCCAATCCCTAGCATCATAACCCACCTTCCTTAAATCCATTTTAATACTATCCTCCCATCTATGTGTTGGCCTCCCCAAAGGTATTTTTCCCTTAGATCTCCCAACTAACACTCTATATCATGGATGGGCATCGTGCCTCACTTGAGAAATAATGCCTCATTGACCTTCACAGAGCATATCGCTCTGAGTGACATCATCTTCACAGTCCCTGTTTCTCCCACACACAGCTCCTAGGCGTGGGCAGGTTCTGTATCAGTTTCATAAGCAATATCAGTGGTGGCATAATGGCATTATCAAAGCAGTGTGTACGCATTAGAAAACAATTATTTCATGAGAAATGGGAGGAAGAGTTTTTTTTGCTGTTTAGAAGGGGAGAACATACGATGTATGTTATGCTCGAAAATCCTATTAGGCATTAATAAATTTAATATACAACGACATTACTCCTTATGTCATAAAGAACATGCTGAATTAGAAGGTAAGACAAATTAAATGTCATTTTTCGTACTATTCCGAAGAAAATTTATGATCTTAACATTTGCATAGTATACTAAATACGACATTATACCTTAAATATGCTGCATTAAAAGGTACAAGGAATTAAATGTTGTTTGTACGTATTATTTCGAAAAGAAATTTATAAAAAAAAAAATATCAAATGTGCGTAGAAAAACGAAATATGATTTTCTGAAATTATTTTAGGTCGAGAACGTGCAAATCTTGAAAAACGCCAGAATATTCAAGAAAATAAACGTAGACAATATGATGGAATATTATTGGCTAGTTACGCAATTTCTCGCCTGTGATTTAAATCAATTCAATGATGGAGAAATAGTAAAGAGGTTAGCTGCCGAATTAATTTGCCAAATTGAATAAAAGTTTTCGAGTCTCTCACATTAACCAAGCTCTTTCCTAATAGTTCGTCACTGACCGCCTTAGCAATTATGATAAGGTGACGCAGGTCACAGCAGTTTATATTTCCCATCCTACTCTGTAGTCTCCTCTCCTAGTAAACAAACTATTTCAAATCGAGTGCCTCACGTAACCGAAAATCGTGCCCATGTATGCTCTATATGCACCACTTGGATTATATTGGTGAAGCTATTACTAATAGTTTCTCACATTTGACGTCAATTATTGTAGATAAAGATGACAAATGAATTACAGCTTAGAAAATATTAATAATTTGTGTTGCGATTACAAGTATTTTACTGGCAAATTTAGGATAAAATTTACCAAATATGGACTATTACATCCTGAATTATGGAATTGAAATTAATAATTTTGTTACTTTTACAAATTTGAATATTTCATTTTGACTCGAAATAGAGAACAAGTTACCTAGAATAACATTTTCATAAATAATGTTGGGATTTGATTTCATATCAAATAATTTTATTTTTCATTGTTCTATATACACTTTTAACACTTTTATAATCACTGTTTAACTTTACAACTTCTTTACTGTGTTAACTTTTTAGGAAATTACCTGGCTGACTATTTTCGAAGTGTTATCATTCATTGTCGAAAACGTATAATCTTTTCGTTGTAAAAATAATCCTACAGTAAACAATGGCATGTGACTGAAGTGAGGCTTGATTGGCCGCCGTTTGGCGCCAGAGATTCTCAGTTAGTGATCCCGCCCACTCCTGTACATTCTGTTTCATGTTAAACATTTTCTGTTACTCGTCAAAGTAGACCTAACCTCACTACTAGGGACTGGTTTGCTTAGGAAACTGTTACTTTATAATTTATTAATTGGAACTTACTACATACATTCAACATTATTTCTTTCTCTCCACTTTTGAGAATGTTTCCACTCTTATGTTTGGTAACCACACACTTTGAGTATGCAGAATCCACACTAACACGTTAACATGTGCTTACAAGAATAAGCTCAAGTGGCACCAGCTTATTACAAGAACAGACTACCTTGGTATTAATCTTAGTATTCATCCACTCGCAACATAAATAATGAAATATAAAAGTAGCTATTCTTTTATGTAGCATTTTACATATGAATGAAGTTATATGTTTCATCATATTTAAGAACTAAAATTCAATTATTTATTTTCAAATAATACATGGTTATGATTTCCAAATATGGAACTATATTTTCCTGCATCATATGAGTGTTTCAACTGGGAGCCAGTCACGCATATGACAGTCATGTGCTTGTGTTTACATTAGGATTTTTCTTACAGCGAAAAGGGTATAGGCTTTGGCTTTGGACAGTGAAGGATAACACTTCGAAACTAGTCAGCCAGGTAATTTCCTAAAACATTAACACAGTAAAGAAGTTGTAAAGTTAATCAGTAATTTTATTTATTGAAGAGATTTAGATTTTGTGCTTTTGATCATGCTGATTGTGATCACGTGGTCTTTCTGTGTTATTTGTGATGTACAATTGTTCTGCAGTTTCAGTTGGCGCTGCAGAAGCAGGCACAGTTCCAGCAGCTGTGCTTGAATCAGCAAACACAACAGCAGCAACAGAAACCAACAGTTTCTCCTGCTTCCGTAGCAACCAAACATCGGAGAAGATCAAATGCAGCTGACCCCAACAAATAGCGACCGCTCTTGTTGCAACTGCCTGGGTCAGAACCTGGCCTACTCATCCACCCCACGTCACATCACCACACTCACTACCTCGGTAAAGTTGCTAGTGAGAATAAACTTTGATCTAAACTGTCTTATTGATTCAGTACTTTCAATGCAATATTTTTTTTTATTCCGTAGCTATTCAGCACCTTCCTCTGTTGAGATTTTTACTTTATTTTTGTATTCACGGTATGTACCTGTTATTGTTTCTGTGAGAGTTTTATTTCATACTGCAATAGTCTGCATCAATTGGTAAATGTATAAGATCAGTATGTAACTGATCTGTTGTCAAAATGAAGTACTATGATTCTCTCTCACTCAACGTCTCCACAGATAACATCTTTTTCGTAATACTGATATTGTGTTCTTCGCTGTTTCTGAAGTTGCCATTCACGCAAAAACGTTAAACCTAAATGCTCAGTCCAGAACAATAATAGAAATTATATGATGAACACACTAAATAAAATATAAAGCAACACTATGTTTCCAATAGGTTTCATTTCATATTCATAAAGAACTTAATATAAATGAAATTGCAGGCCAATGGTAAAGAACAACTAGGGTAAAGAAAGTGACCAATACCAAATTAACATGTATCAAATATCTCTGAAGAACAATATCAAACAGTAAATGTAATATATATAACTCTTGAGGGGAAAATGTTCCACATTGCAATAATTATCGAAGTGAAATCTATATCAAAGGACTAGAAAAAGAACCTGTAACAATATTGAGATTAGGAATAGGACATACCTGTCTTAACGAACTTTTATACCAAATAGGAATTAGCTTGTATATTCGACTACTTCCTGTAAAACAACCAACACTATGAACGAAACCACCAGCCAACATAGGAAGTTTCATGAAAGAAGGAAAACATCTGACAGCTTTGAATTGGGATGTCAGAAGGCAAATGATTTTGAAAAGGTAAAAGAGTAGACAAACTTGTCATTGCAGCACAACTAGCAAAAAGACAAGGTCTGTGAGAAAACATCTGAAATAAAGAACTAATCGACATTTTAGACTCTGTTCTGTCGTTCATTTCTACAATCATTTGTGTTAAATCTTAGTTATTCAGAACTTACGTAAAAGTTTCCGCAGATAACTGTTTTCTTTAAAGTATATTTTTATTTCTTCCTTCATTCTCTTTTAATTTGTCAGTTTTGAATAGTGAAAACAAAATATATGAAGCAAACACACCCCTTTAAAAACACCTGAAAAACAGTCAATGATGAAAAGATATAAATACTTTTGAAATCGCATTCTTTATCTTATTGCATTATCACAATAATTCTTTCGTTATGCATTTTATTGTTATAAATACATAATTTAATTTATTATGTAAATTGATGCACCATTAGCTGGATGACTAGGGCATTACATTTCCACACCAGAAATAAGAGTTCAAATCCTAGATTCCAGATAGTAGTTTTGATGGACAAAGGCTGTGTTGGAGCAGATTTTCTTGGAATACTTCTATTTTCCCTGCTATTCCACCCCCATTTATCATCTTCCTTAAAGTTAAATGGATATGTAGAGTTACGGTGCCACTATGTTGTGTCCACAGACGTGACAGTTACTGAAAGATACTCATGGACTTGATCCAGTAAGTAAACTTAGCAATTAAGTCTCACACACAAACACACACACTGTAGTATATAAATGCTTTGGATTAAAATAACCGACATACAGTATTTTACTAAATAAAAGGGCTTATTCTATTTATAGAACATATCTTTAAGTCAATAAAAAATCGTGTAAATATATATTCCGAAAATATACGTTCTTTTTGAGTTAGTGCCTCTCTTTAATTTTGATTTTGGATCATTTCATTTCATTCATTCGTAATTATCACATAAGAATAAACATCAAATAAAAATAAGTTCAGCATAAGTTCTTCCATATTCTTTATACATAGTTCCACTATGAAAATACAGCAATAATTATAGTACAGGGTGTAAAGTAAAGTCTGCCCAAAATTTAAAGTATTTTCATGGTACCAATATTTTGGCATTTAAATCGCCAAAGTTTTCAGCATAGTAAACAGTATTACATTGCATTTAAGATCTGCCAAAAGAAACGTACCTGAATTATTAATATAACTTGATATCATCTTTTTCTTTCAATTTGGCTAAATAGCTTCATTCATATTGAGAGCTGCTGCTTTTGAGTGACGTTACTTGCACTAACAGATATGACATTCTGATATTGTAAAGTGAGGGTTTTTGTCTGATACAACTCATAGGCTGTCCACTCTGTAGGATAAAGTTTTTGATATTCATGATCGTAAATAAAAAATTTAACTTGTGTTATGTTGTTTAATTGATCTTTGTTTTATTTGGAGAAGAAAGGCCGGAATGTACAACAGTAATGAAATGCACAAGATTCATCTGCAAAAAGTCAGATTGAATGTATGATTTGTATAACAAAATTATAGTGGCACATTACCCTCCATTGGTAATAGACAGCATTCATTAAATTTGAAACTAATTAAAATAATGTAAATGTTATCTTTAGTACTTCTTGGTTCTATTTTTGGCAGTAGCCTACTCCATCATTGCTGCAGTATTGGATAATTAATATAAGTACGTCAGAAACACAAGAAAACAATTAAGTTGAGTAAGAGACTACTAGAGTCCATAAGCATAAGAATTAAGTATTTAATTAATATGGTTCCTAAATGAGAAGAGTCCAGGAAAAATTTACTGGTCAGCTTATTTCTCGCTCACAAAGTTTATCTACTTTGTGGACAGATGTCTCTGTAGAACCACGTCTCGTGAAACAATAGATATCTCTAACAAAAGAAGTAGAAATTTATAGACAAGCACAGTAAGATAATAAATTGAAGTGTTTTAAAAATTTTGGTAGTACTTGATTGTACAGTTTTTAGTTTGTAAGAAATTTTTAAGTTTATATAAACATTTAAAAAAACAGAAATATAAATTGGAATTTAGACTACTGCAAACCCGCAAATAAACGTTTTTTTATTGTTTTATAACACACTTAATGACAACATTTATTATGGGTTGCAATGTGTTGTTCATCCTCCTCCTCATCATCATCATCATCATCATCATCGTCGTCGTCGTTGTCAGTGTTTGTAAAGGAAATCTGTTATGACTTCATCAATCTCATCTCTTCTTAGAAGGAAAACATTTCTTCTTCCTTTTGTTTTATAATTTTAAATACGTTTAAGAACATGATTTCAGTCCATTATGTCTATATGGTGTTTCCAACTTTCTGTATAGGGCCTACTGATTTATTGTATCGTGTACTGGAAAAATGTGTGGTTGTGTAAATTTATGGCCATTACATTGCTCTTATAACTCCTTCAACAAGACGAAAATTCTATCTTTGAAAAATATTGGAGTGCAAGAGGTCAAATGACTTTATTGTCAAGCACCTGGCATTAGAAAATAACAAGACGAAAATTCACCTTAATTTGCTAAGATTCTGCTTTTATTTCCCTTTTTTTCACTGTCCATAACTCGGAAAACAGCACAACATATACAAAGCTTGGTTGCGTTTGTCCATACTCCATTGTTTAATAATATTTAATTGTTCGATAGATTCCTTGCCATTGCTACATACAACTTATCAACATGTATTATTATCTTAGTTTTGTTAACTCATTTACATCTGTCCTGTTCCTTGCCTTGTAGTATAATTATTAATTAATATGTTATATGTATTAAGACATTTACATGTTTTAACTGCTTTTAACTGAACTTATCAAATTTAATTCTGATCAATGAAGTGGCCAAAATGGCAAAATGATATTTAAGAATAGAATTAGTACGTAAAATCACGCTCAGAATCGAAGGCTTATACTTGCGTATTTAATACACTGTAACTTCCAAATTACATATAATTAATCGTAGAAAGTATGGTATAGTTTGTTACAAATTAATATACCTACTAGAGATGGAAAAAATTGTTATTTTCTCGTAACAGTTCCAATTGTTTCATTTTCTTGGAAATACTAGGTTCCAAATAACAGTTCCGAAATAATAGTACCATACAACGAGTTATATTACTATTAGTATTAAACTCGTTGGTACCATATATAACCATACAGATGCACTGTGGTATCCTGGAACAGTAGTATTTTGGAACAGGTACGTACTACTAATATGTAATGTAACAGTGTGTTTTGAAACATGCATGTACAACCAGTATATCCAACAGTGGTATTTAGGACACTAAATGGCCACATACTTCCCTGTATGCCATGTGATGCAGTATGTCATAATGAGCTAAGATGTGAATTCGTGAAAAAGAAATGTTTTCTAATGCCAAACTAAATTCGTAGATCAGATTTGTTGGAAGCAGGAAAGTTAATGTAATTTTAAATTATTGTAAATTGGTCACGAAATTGAAGTGGATCCCAATGATAAATGATAAATAAAATCTAACCTATTTTTTCTCTTCTGCCGAGCTCAAGTTCACAGTGGTGTTCAATTTCTCCAAAAATTAGTAAATAAAAAGCTATAATCATGTCGGCCGTGCTAAAATTCATAATACCGTCATGAAGAGTAATAGTCTCATTGTAATGAAATAGAAAAATTTACAACTTTTGTAATTTTTGTAAAAAATCTTCAACAATACAGTCATGTTTGAACAGAATTTAGTTTAATTTCAAGAATTGGTAATGAAACTAAAAATGGAAGCGAAGCTGCAGCACCCCCAGACATTTGTGGTTCTTGTCTCGTTTTATATTGTGAAATACATTTATTATACAGTCTCTATTTAGCGGCTCGAATTAAAAAAAAAATGTCGCTCTCATTGACATGCACACAATCGTTAGTGAAGTCACTTCCTCCCCTGGTGCTGCCAGAGCGAAACCAGAGACAAGGAGTATAGGGTGAAGCCACTTCCTCCCCTGGAGCTGCCAGTCTCATCTCGGAAGCTTTGCGCGTTAGTTTTACCCTTCCCCTGCTAGCCCCTTGCCAAGAATCCAGAGTTTCCAGGCGCTGCAAAATTTGCAGCAGTTTGTCAGTAGCGCGCAGTTTTAAATACATTTTCTTTAATGTTGTGAGTATAACAAGTGCGACAGTGTTTAATTCTGTACAATATTTACAGTCTATTCAGTTCAGTACCTTAACAATTCAGGAGAAATGTGAAATTAAGTGCCCATCAGTTGAATCTCATAATGGAAAGAGCCGCTAAACAAAACAACCTACAAAGCTCGCATATTTTTTGCTAATGTATCCAGTATCCCTGCTTTCTTCTCTTGATCTCCACACAGTCTATATTAAATTTATGTGTTTGAAAGACAATTCCATCAGCTGGGGCAACAAGATGGAGTTTTAAATAAGAACAATAAATGTTGTTAATGAGAAGAAGGAGTCATTGCTAGAATGTTTTCAAACCATAATGGAATCTGAAACATCTAACAATATCACAATAAATGAGGCAAGCGCCCTGGTGCATATTCTTGAAGATCCTGAATTCAATTTTTGGCTCAGTTTTTTTTTTTATTTATTGATGCATCATGTAGATATATTATAAAACCAACTACAATATCGCCAGTTAGATATTTCTAAGGTTCAAATCTGCATATAAAAAATTAGGAGAAATGTGAAATTAAATGCCCATCAGTTGAATCTCATAATGGAAAGAGCCACTAAACAAAATAGCCTACAAAGCTCGCATATTTTTTGCTAATGTATCCAGTATCCCTGCTTTCTTCTCTTGATCTCCACACAGTCTATATTAAATTGATGTGTTTGAAAGACAATTCCATCAGCTGGGGCAACAAGATGGAGCTTTAAATAAGAACAATAAATGTTGTTAATGAGAAGAAGGAGTCATTGCTAGAATGTTTTCAAACCATAATGGAATCTGAAACTTCTAACAACATCACAGTAAATGAGGCAAGCGCCCTGGTGCGTTCTCTTGAAGATCCTGAATTCAATTCCTGGCTCAGTTTTTTTTTCATTTATTGATGCATCATGTAGATATATTATACAACCAACTACAACATCGCCAGTTAGATATTTCTAAGGTTCAAATCTGCATATAAAAAAATTAAATTATGGTTTATTTAACGACACTCGCAACTGCAGAGGTTATATCAGCGTCGCCGGTGTGGCGAAATTTTGTCCCGCAGGATTCTTTTAAATGCCAGTAAATCTACTGACACGAGCCTGTCTCATTTAAACACACTTAAATGCCATTGACTTGGGCCGGGATCGAACCCGCAACCGACTATGCTACTGAGGCCGACTCTGCATACCAAGCTTTGTTAATGCCATACAGACAATACGGAACAGTACACAGTAATGCTGAGCAGCGGGATCTGTGAAAATGAAAATCCTAAAAAGGCGTCGTAAGATCAAAGGGATTCAGACAAGGGTTGTGGCAGCCAAGGAAGTGTGTGACCTCATTATCACAAAGGCTAACACCCGATTAGATCATCTGATATTACCTTCTCTTCTCTTTTCCCAATGCTCGATAAAGACAAACTAAAAACGGAACTCACTGTGTTGTATCAGAAACAAGAATTCAGATATATCAGTGACGCAGTCAAGCTCTTGCAGTTTCTTCTGAGAACTTGCAGGCCTCATTTTCAGAAGTTGTGACACTACTACGCATAGCTATCACCATACCAATGACAACTTCCGAACCAGAACGTTGCTTTTCGTGTTTGAAGAGAGTAAAATCCTATCTCAGAAATACGATGAGAGAAGAGAGACTGACCGCATTGGCTATGTTTTCCATTGTAAGGACTATGTTAAACGACATATCGGATTTTAATAAGAAGATGATTCAAAAGTTTGCAACCTACAAGACAAGGCGCATGGAACTAATCTTTAAATACAGTAAGTTGCTTGGTTTATTTTGTGTGCAGCCCCCCTTAATTCAATACCCACGGGCCGCCACTGCCTATACTGTAAATAAAACATAACGTGTATATTTTAATCTCCCTTCATGAAATTCACAGTGCAGTTACTATAGGTACTGTAATACAGACATTATGTTAATAACTTAATTGTTTAATAGAATCCTATACTCAGTGACATCAGTTTCAAGATAATTTGTACATTTTTCAAAGAAGCTCCTCATATCTTCACTATTCATGTTTTATTTTAGTTTCTAACATTTCTTTCAGTGCGACGAAAAAATTCCCACTTCTGCTTCCTCAAGTAGTGCCAAACATGTTCCGTCCTGTGGAACAGGTCTTATCATAATGTAGTTCCAAATTGAAACGAGTATTTTGTAACAGAAAGTATTTCGTACTAGCTCACAACAACACTGTTATTTTGGAATGTAGTTACTTTTAGGGACAGTTCCAAGCAAGGAACTGGCTAGAAATGAGTCTTAGGAACAGAGCAGGGTGAGTTAACATTCATTCTTTCAAAAGATATAAAAAATGCACCTTCTTATAGCACAGAATTGTTGCCTATGGTGTAACAATAATATTTCTCCAATATACAACTCAATATATTCTTTTTTTCACTCTGCAAAAAATTAGAGGGGAGAGCCTTATTTGTGAGTAAATACGGTAATGGAATTCACACATTTGTATTTGACATTCGTTTTCAGTGAGTTCCTACCAATCAAGTTCCTGCAAGCATTTTATTTAATAGTTTGTAGCATGCAACAGTCTTAGTAGTTGTTACTAAAACTAAGCAGTTTCTTAATTTATTTCGTACATAACTAAAAGAGATACGTTCGTTGCTTACAGAATTTACAGTGCATTTTACAAAACTTCGCACTTTACAACCACACTTCATCTTAGCCTCAATACTTTTTTGATGAATTGTAAACTGCAGTCTTTTTTTAGATTCTGTACAATATCAGATACAAAATATGAAGTTCTGCCTGCAGAAACACAGTTAGCAATTACAGGCTCATTCTGAATGTATTCCACCCTTGTATGAGAGTCACACTTTTTTCGTTTAAATCATTTTGCTTCTTCTGTAACTTTTTCATAAACAGTATCTCTAAGTGAATATCTAACAACTGTTTGCAAATCTTCAAATATATTTCTAAACAAAGAAGCAGATTATCCCAGCATGTTTCACCAGAAAGCTGGGATTTTATTTGAGTTTTCAAACTGTTTGAGCAAAAGTATTTTTGTTCTTCTATTCCATGTTTCATGATTGAGGTAGCTATTATTGGAGTAAAATTTGTTCCGGCACTAGAAATCGAACCCAGGAACTCTCAGCTCTGCGCGCTGAGTGCTCTTTTCATCTGAGCTGTATTGAGACCTGATTCACAGCGCCAGCTGAATTCCGATCAGTCATATAATAACTTAAGTTTTAGCCCTCGCATAACAATGTTTTATGAGCTGCCACTGTATTCATTCTTATTCATTAACTTCTGATACATTTCTTCTTCTTCATCATCACCATCATCGTCATCATAATCATTATTTCAGTGTTTAGGAGAATCTGTTCCCACTTCTGCTCTCCATCTGTAACATGGACAACCAGTGTTTGTTTTGATGTACAATTGTTTTTGTTCGAGATAAAATTGATAAGAAAATATAACTCTTTAGTGTAACACAAATTTCAAAAAGTCTCCACTACTGTACTCCAACCAGGAGAAAGTCTCAGGGGGCAATACTGTGAATGAATGTTGATGTCATAAGATGTCATAAGGTCACACACGTGGGTACACGCATCTCCATTGGCTAACTCTCAAAACACAAATGATAACACTGATACATACTTATACTACCCTAGTTACAAAATCAGATCACGGTTAATCTCCTGGTCTTTTAATCCCTCCATACAAGAAATAACATATGCAGGAGAGCACATGTTTTTTAAACTGGTGTTATAACGGTAATATTGTCTATCTACTTCGCTCCAATAGATGACGCAATAGTAAGCACATTCTTTTCACGGTTAAACTCCTGGTTGAAGAACAGTATATACTGCACTTTCTAAAGTGAATGTGTGCTGCCATTTGTCGAATATTGTATATTCTACATGACGAGCATTAACAATAAGCAACTAGCATTATCTGCTTATAACCAGATACTTACTCTCGAGATAGTTATGATGCCATTGAATGAGTCCATATAATAGAAGTCAAGTGAAAATGGAAGAGTTTATTATTTATAGCCTTAATACCAATCAAATACAATAAAAAATATTCAACAATATAAACTTATCCCTAATAATAAAAATAACAATATAATACAAAACAATGAAAAAAAGATGTATTCTTGCAATTGGGATTCTGTGAATCCCCCTCACTTTTTCCTTATGATATGTAGTAGAAAACTTGTATTTTCATTGCTCATTCTGTTGAACTGATTAGCACATTGGATCGTGTTTTGCTTCGTTTTAGTAAGAAAAATACTTATAATTTTCTTCGTATTTTTCATTTCTCATTTCCCTTTCGGTTATGCCAGAAAACTTGTGTCTCTTCTTTTTTTCGTTCTTCGTTTATTGAAGTGTTTTGCTGTTAGGTTCTATTTTTTTTTTTTTGTCTGTACACTCTTATATTGCCTTTAAGAAAAGTTTTTTTTTTTTCTCGTGTAGCCCATGTTCATTGCTCTTTCCTCTTGGTTTATAGTAGAAAATGTATTTTTGGTAATAAGTTGTTCATTCTCTTTGGGTTCTGTATTATTTTAGTTTGCCTTATAAGGGAAATATGTGTACATTTCTTTCTCATGTTTTTTAATTTCAAATTTTATTCTATGATTCTTGTTAAAAATTTCAATTCTATTGATTATATTTATTTTATATTCTTGCATCTCTCTCCTAAAAAGGTACTGATATGACCAGAGTTTTATTAAAATTGAGCTGTATCTCATCTTTTATTAGGTAACAAGATAAAGTTCCTTGCATTTAAGTACAGGTCTACATATAGCTCCTCTTCCATTTAGTGAGATCTTTTGCAATATATGACTGGACTCAGGGCATGTGGAAGAAATTAGTGCAATCATTCATAATAAAACTTACACGTGACATTATGTTCTGTAACACTAGTCAAGAAACGCAACTGATACTCTGAAATATCAACAGAGCTTTCATTTGTAAGGTAAAAATGAAACAGAAGAAGGTGCTGCTGCAACAACAATGTGTACAATCTTTGTTACGATTTATTATTTTTTTAAGATTGCAAAGACATAGCATAACAATGACGTGTGTAATAATAATAACTCCGATGGGGTCCAGAAAAAGTCATGCTGTTGTTAAATACGCATTGTCTTGTCTTTTAAAGACTTCGATGATAATAAGTAGTATTGTCAGCTGCTCTTCTTTCTCCCCGCCAACCCTTTTATTATGAAACATCTGCATGTTCACATATTTCATAATTTTTATGTCACTGTGAAGGTCGAATTGTTGTGTTGTTTTTTTTTTAATATGAAGTTGTATAGACTATTGTAATATGGACTGCCTCATGTTCGTAATTATTGAAATAAAAAAAAAAGTTTAAAATGAATGAAACCCATACAAGACTGCTACTTAAGTTAATAGTTGTCATTTAGTGATCTATCACATATAGCTATAATACAATAGAAGCCTAGGCTTAATACATTACGATAAAAAAAAAGTAAAAAAAAAAAATATTTATTTGATATTTGAATCTTGTATTCAAAATGCTCACCAAGTGCATTAGAGAGAGAGAGAGAGAGTATGGGTAAACGAGGGAGACCAAGGTACAACATTATAATGTACGCTTTTATACTTGTGCTGAAATGTACATAGACATAACCCGTGGATCGCGATAAAAGAGTACTTTATAAAAAAAACGTGTCGATACTCATTTGGTTGTGCACTGTTTACATGGGGGGGCAGAGCGCACATCTCTTGGTGCAAACTCGTGCTTCTGCAATAGAGTTGTGAACAAGGATTATTGTTCACTACTTTGTGGAATAACCAGTTACGTTGGTTGAACTTGATGACTGTACATAAATATGATTATTATTATATTGTTCAAAATGGCAGTCTTTGATACACTGCCTCGTTCTATTTTAAAGAAAAATAAGTACAGATGAATGTAATTTATTTTGAGGGTGAAGGTCAGAGAGAAGAGATTAATTAGAAGAGATGCGATTGTGAAGTTTTTATTGTAAAAAAAAAAGTCACAAGCATTATCAGGTTTAGATAGCTTTGATGCAGATTTTTAAGATAGAAGTACTTTTTTTCTGTTTTTATTGTATCCATACGTTGGTGCTATTGAGCGTTCCCCCCAATGCATCACAATCTATGCAGACTTTGGCCTTTAAGTAGAGTGGACTGCAGCTTGCATTCATATGCTCTCTTTGTTGTTTAACAGTCACAGTGTACCGTTCTGCATCTTAGCTATTGAAATAAAATCATTGGTGTTATATAATCTCAAGCATAAATCTATCATGAAAATGCATTTGTCATAGCTTTAGAGCTAAGGAAAAATGTTTTTGATAACACACTGCACAGAATTCTTTTCTCCATAAGAATACATGTTAAAAGTTAATGAACTGGTTGAGTGGTCTGAATTTTCATACAAGGGATAGTTGCGAAATTTTATTTTCTATAAAACTTCCAGAGTTACAGCGCTCTTTTGGTACAGACTGGTGAAAGCAGAAGTTGTTTTATTTTTAATAGTTATAATGTTTGTATGTAAAAACATTACAGCCAATGTAATGTTTTTACTTCATTCAAGGAAATAATTACTTTGATTAGAGTCCAGTGAAAGTGGTTTAATTTTTAAAGAGAATTCGTTTTAAAATTTTAAAATTTCGGTGTTATTGTCAGTTTGGTGGTGTCATTTTAAAATTATGTATAATGTCGCTGCTCCTCCAAAATCCGCTATCTAATTTTAAAAAGATTTCGTAGGAGAAGAAAAAAGCATTTAATTCCCTTGATTTTCATAGCTACTTTCGGTATAATTTCAATCATTACATGATGAATGATGAAATTATACCGAAAGTAGCCTTGAAAATCAGTAGAATTAAAAGTAATAATACTCTTTTCTTTCTCCTGAAAAATCTTTTTAAAAACACATAGCAGATTTTGGAAGCGCAGTAACAATATACTAGTTTCATAATCCTGGATTAAATTATCAAATGTAATAAGAGTGTCTCTGCAGTATTTTTAGCAGCCATTTTCAGTCCTTACAATTCATATACATTTTAATACATGGCTGCATTCATTCGTTGACAAAACTGCAGAACGAAATTTGCCATCGAAAAAAAAAAATGTGAAATTATGAAACTTTTACTTAAAAATACGAATTATTATTAAGATTTCACGACTAAAACAAGTATTGCTGGAATTTGTTTAAAAACTTTAATACGAATTTACATTATTTCGCAATTCAAAAGTATGTTTTTTGAGGTTATAGGAAGAAGATAAAATGGTGCAAAAATTTGGCAAAATGAGAACTAACCACATTATCACATCTCGTGAATTACACAGGCCTCTACTTATGTTGAAAATAGCTCAGTGATGAAAAATAGTGAAAAGCTAGCAGAAAAATTCTTCTTTGATGTCCTCAGTCTTCTCCTCTACGCTGTCTACACTACTTCTTCACCTTTCATCTTAGTCTGATATTACATTTTACAATCTTTCATTTTTTTTTTCCAAATAATTTAATTTATAAAGAGAATCATAAAGCACGGGTTATCAGCTTTTATCAAAATTTTAAAATAAGAATAATTTAAATAATAGACTTGTTTCAAAGCTCTGTTGAGGAATTTGTTTAGCATACAATTATAATTATATGCAGAATGTATTTTTTTTCTACAAAATTAATTTTAGAACTTCTTATATTTTCTTTTTTTTTTAATTAGCTAAGCCCAAAAGATTTACATTCATATAGCTGAGTCAAAATTTCATCTTTTATGTAATTTAATTTGGTGACATTTCTTTTCACAGAAAGGACTAGAATTCGATAGTTGGCGGAATTTGTGAGTTCTTTGATGAACAAAACTGTAATACCACAGATTATCTCTCTAAATACAGTGGAGTCCCTCTAAATTGGCACCAAAGGGACCAGACTAGTTCCAGATACGAGATTTCGCCAGATAATACAAATATTTAAAAAAGTTGCCTGTTCGTATTTTATGATGCCAACTGTTGAAACTGCAGCCATGTGAAGCTTATTTCTCAATCATTTGATCATAATTAAATAAATATAAAAACTGTTTGGATTTTCTTTATTAAAACACAACATAAATAATACTGTACACTAATTTTAGATTCGAATATTCACTGAATACGAAAGTTAGTGCGAACTTCCTAAAATGGCAACACTGTTGGCCCTGGTTGTGGTATTGCAGTTAATTTAAACTTACTATATTTCACTTTATACTGTCGCTACCATTTCATCATTTCCCCATCTTCCATAAGTCGTTCTCGTAATGACTCTGAACAGCATCTGTAGTTTAAAAAGACAGTGGCGATTTTAGCAGTTGGGCCTGATTTTATAAAAAAAACTGAAATAAACTCCCCCCACTCCTTCTTTGTGAAAAATAAAGTTGTTTGGGACGAGTTGGTGAAAACAGAAACCACCTTCAAATTTTTATACTTTATTGATGTGATACTTCATATACAGGATGTTAACTGATATGTGGGAAACCTCTAGGGAATGGATAGAGGACATAAAAACATGCAAAATAGTACATGTAAAACTGCTGCTCTGTATACTTACTAACTGTGTAAGTGTAATTTTTCAGGAGCCAGGGCGAAAATATGCGGCACCTAGATGTCATCCAGGCTTATACCACCTTTTACTCTCATTTTGTAGAACCAAAAATGAATGTATTTAGACACCTGCGACAATAAAGTCATGTATTGTTGAGGTCATGGAACTACTGCAAAGACAATGCTGTTACTGCGCTCTGATTTCATAGAAACAAAACTGAATGTATTTAAACACCTGCAACAATGAAATCTCGTGGAGTGTAAATTTTCATTTCAACAAGTTTTACTACACAATCAAGCGAAGAACCAGTACAGGATCACTCTATTCGGAAGTTTAACTGCGGACATACCGAAAGAAAAAAGTAGCAGAAACAGTTTATTAAAGAAATAGGTTTCTGAAGACAAATGTTTTTCTTCTGTGCAATATGGCTTCTTAACACTTACGATATAAATGAAAATAATTTAAAGCAATATTGTTAAACCTTTAGATTTATTTTTTACAGCACATATTTCAATCTTTAGCACATATTTCAACAGTTTTTACTGCATAGTTGCATGAATATTTTCAATTTTTTTAGTGCATAGTGATCTAATAATCGGTACTAACACTAACAGTGCAATTACTGCAACGTAAATTATAAATAATATGTTCTGTTTTTCTTTTTGTAACATGAATAAACATGACTGTGTTCTTGTATTCACTCACCAAAATTATCGTTCTCCTGAACAAGAAGTTACTGGAATTGCTGCAGCTACTGATGGAAAAAATTCACTGCTACTCAGAAGACCATAGAAATTAAATTGAGACCTTCTGCTTCTGTGTTTTGATTTTCCGTTCCAAATCTGGTACCATGACTGAGACTCTTGTCTGAAGATGTCCAGTATACTTCCATAGACCTCAGTAGCATCGTTTATACAGCTTCATTAAAATCCACAGAGTTTACATTTTTCATTTTTTTAGAACGTAAAAGAAGTATTGAAAAACATTTTCATATCTCATCTGAAAATCTTTCTTGCATTAATGTTATTATTGAATCAGTGTAAGGAATGGTTTCTTATAAAAACATCAGACTAGCGATAAAAATATGCCGCATTTTTGTCAGATGTAACATCATCAATTATTATTATCATTACAAATCATTAATTCAGTAATATCAATGAAATAATTATCGTTAGAAAAAAGTCACAGAATGGATTTAATAATTCAATTCTCAGGTACTGCATTTGCAGTGACTGGCCATCCCCTGTAGGCAGCTCTGGAGGTCAGGAAAAGTAGCAGGCCAGATGTTGGTCCTCCATTACCTGTCTATTTACTAGGAAATCACTGACTTAGAATCGTTCTAGCAGCAAGAGAAAAATAAAGTCGTGCCCCCTCATGAATGAACCACATATGATGAATTAAGTATAGTGGAACTTCTTCCAGCAATATATTTAAATTTTCCATGAAACATTCACAATTTGATGCTCTTGTCAGTGTGTCTGCTGATTGAATAAACATGACTCACTAATGTAAGAACTAAATCAATGAAATAAAAAGTACCTTTAATTAAAAAACAGAGCGAAATTAACTATATAATGTATTTTACAATAACTTTTTTTTTTAAATTCTATATCAATTCCATTTTGTACAAAACACTAATCTAACCTATACTATTATATGGATCGGAAACATGGAGCTTAACTAAAAAGGAAAAAACACAAATTAATAGTTTTTGAAAAAAAAGTTTTGAAGAAAACTTTTGGTCCAGTTTTTGATCCACTTGAAAACAAGTGGAAAATTCGACGTAATAATGATATTCACAAACTTTATAATCAACCGTCAATTTTAGATATAATACGGACCAAAAGATTAAATTGGACAGGACATGTTATACATATGGATGACTCCAGCAGTGCAAAACGAATATATATGAACACTTTTAACAACACAAGGCCACTAGGAAGACCTCGAAGTAGATGGAAGATGAAATTCAGAAGCAATGCATGGAAATGGGAACTACCAATTGGGAGGAACTAGCAAAAGACAGAACAGAGTAGAAGCATTTTGTGAAATCGACATGGAGTCGATATGCTCCATATTGTCCTTTGATTGATTGATTGATTGATTGGTTGGTTGATTGATTGATTGATTGATTGATTGATTGATTGATTGATTGATTGATTGATTGATTGATTGATTGATTGATTGATTGATTGATTGATTGATTGATTGATTGATACCCCCAAAGGTTTCTTACATATTAGTTAACACTGTATGATAATGTTCGTATTCTATTTGTTATATAGAAAAACTCGTTGACAGTTTTAACTTTGAGATGAGCCATACAAAATATTTTTTCGTAGAACTTCCACTCTTAAAATAATTATCTAATAAAAATTCTTACTCTGCTTTCATAGATAAAGCTTAATATTTCCTCACCTTCTTTTAAGATCATTAATCAGTTAAAAACTCTGGACTTTTATGGAATGAGTGCATTAAAGCAGTAAGAGTTTATTATTTAATACAACATTTCAATAATTTAATTTAATGCTAGGCTAGATTTATAGATGTATACTCCCACTCACAATAGTTCCTTTAATGCAATTCAGTACTTCTAGGTCTAATTTTTCACTCATTACAATATTTATCAATGTTTTATGTAATGAATTCATACTGCCTGCACTAACCTCATGTGCTAGATTTGATCTTCACAGCTATCTCTGACTTATGAGGGTTAATAAATGTATTTGAGCAGTTTATGTCGAAAGGCACTAGATTTGTGATTTGATCGTTGGAAAAACTATTCAGACTCATATACAATTTCTCCGTTTACTAGTCAGGAGAGAAATATATAGGCGGGTGAACAAATATCCTGTTATGACAGAGTATGTAAAGTGAGGTGTTAGATATTTCAGAGGCCAAAAATGACAAACAAAATAATTTTATCGTATCAAAGTGTTTGCACATTTTAATTGCAAATGAATGTTTTCATAGTGTAAGTAATTGAAAGGTTTCGAATTATAGATGGTTAGAATTTTAGATGTCAGAGAAGTAAAAATGGAAACTTTATCAATCATGTTACTGAAAAGACATAATCCACTTACATTTTTCGTAATAACATAAAAGGGAGGGTTTAAAATTTAACGTATGTCAAGGAAAAGGGACTTAAAGAAATTAAATTGAATATAATTGAATGATTGGGAATTACAAATACATTCTACACTATGCTACTGCTGTGAATTCTAAATAGTATTCCAAAATACATTGGCATAATCTCTATGATGTGACATCACACAGTTAAAATGCAAGAAGTGGATGTGTCCTATTCATTAACAGGGTTGACGACTGACCAAGTTCGTGCAACTGTGATGTGTTCATTATTCTTGCACCTCACTTTATATAACCTGAACATGCTACTTATTTCTCTACAACTATGATAATCGAAACTTTGTCTTATGTATGTGGCTTACATATTCAGTGGTCATTTTATTGCATTAGTATTTTATCTTTTAAAGTAATTTATTTCCTAATGAAACCTTAACATTTTTCTTGGTTTTTAAACTGTAGTATATATGTGGGATTATCTTATACACCTAATAATTACATTTTACTGATTTTTTAATCACACAATGCTCCTGTGATTAAAATATCTCGGGTTTTTATGGTCACACTGTAAACGTGTTCAGATGGTCTTCTGTCAGATCCATTTTTTTAAATACTGTCCTTTAGGAATTATGCCATAGATTCTCTCTTTTCTCATAATCTCTGTTCAGCTTGTGCATTGGAGTGACATAAATGCTTTTATTATTTATATTTCATTACTCGTGTATTTTCTTATGATCCATATCAAAATGCGTAAAAAAAATTATCAGTCAGGGAACATATCACTGCTTGCATAAAATGTTTTAAAAGTCTCATCTGAGATGGACAGAAACAATACTGAGCATTCGAAGATAGTACTGATCAATCAAAATGACGTTCTCTTATGAAATTACCTACTACTGATAGTGATACATTGTAATTACTTAGGATTACAGTTATAGTTTCCAATAATTGGAAAAACAGTACCAGTATAGTAATAAATTGTCTAATCCTGTTCAAAAACTGAATTTTCAGATATATTTGTGCATTTTTGCCATGTTTGTAAATGCATACATTGTATTCAATTGACGCATGAAAACTTAATTCTTGCTGAACTGATTTCTCACATTGTCAAATCAAACTTTGAAATGGATTAATTATTAAATAAATGTTAATCTAAATACAATTTAGACCTTTCGACAAATTGAATAGACATTGAGATTATGCCATTTATTGTCTATCTCAAATCATATATAAGAAATTTTATTTCAACTTGGTGAACTTTCGAATTTTTTAGATTGGGTTCGATATGGAACTATTCATCATAAAATAGTGGAATGCAATGGAGTAGTACATCGTACAAAGATCACTTTTCATATACGTTTTTTTTTTTTGTCCTCGATAAAACAAAAAGGAAATTCTGATCAGTTGAAAATTATAGTTTGAGTAGGTAAATGGTAATGAACGTTAAACTTGAGCTTCGTTCCATTAAACAATTAATATTTGGTTTATACTACAAGAATATGAATGCAGAATATAGAATAATATTTCTTTATTTAGTGTTGCATATTTCCAATGTTACGTATTTTACACGAATCTTTGAGACTAATATAAATTGTCACATAATTTTATTTTCACAGCATCAGAATATTATTATTTACATCTTAAGCCTTTACACGAATATGTGGTAGTAGAATTCATTGTTGCACTCATGCTAAGAAATCACTACGCTCTATTTTCACATAAAATAGTAAGTACTGTATATATTGAGCTCCGTTTTATTCTTCCACTTACAGATAGCTTCCACATATGTTAACTAATTTTTAATGAAAATTGTATTTTCGTAAAATGTTCGGTGTTTGATTCCACGCATAAAGTTAGACCTCGTTCCATTTTTTGTTGTTTGCTGTCATATAGGGATGTCAATCGATAATAATCACTGTATTAATTAATTTCCCCCTTCCTCCTTTTCCTCTAGAGGTGATGTACATTAGCATTTTTAGATGTATGTAGGATGCAGAGCGCAAAATTAATCATACAAGAGTGATATTTAGCCTACTTCTTGAATCAGCTCTAAGCAGTATGTTTATTTGCTGGGTATACAGTAATTAAAATAGGTACTTAAGTTTCCTTAAAGAAGTTCCAGTATACCTAACCAGTGCATACTGTTGGAAAGGAAAGTCATTTTTAGAAAATTCATGAGTTACTGAGGATACATAATACTGAAAACATTACCTTGATGTTAGCTTGTAGTAGCACATAGTCGTATTAATAATAATAATAATAATTTCTTAACTGATAAAAACAGCAGAATGTCTACTGGTAATGAAAATAACCAAAAAGTAACTAATTGGTAACGAAAGTAACAAATTTAAAGTCTAATGATTGTGGATAATGAAACTACGCATATTGTTCTGCTTCACTTATTTAATCTTGGCTAATGTGAAAGTGAAACAGCTGCAGTTCCAAAAGCAAATGTTATTGGAAGAGAAAGCTGAAAAAGTTGAAGTCCATTGAAATGAAGATCAGAGATATGAATATGCCAGCCTCGAAATCTAAAACCATAACCTCTTAGGTCAACAACCTGTAAGAAGTAATACAGTAGTACAGAATATAATAATAGAAGAAATAAATGAATTTACATGTCTAGGATGTCAATTATCATAATTATGACGATAAAAAGGATTTCCTGACAAAACTAATTAAATATCAAGCACCAACAAATATTGGGCATATTGAATAAAATTTTGTGACCTGACCAGGTTTAAAAAAAGAACGAGACTTGATATTTACAATACCATAGCAGTTCCAACTTTGCTTCCTGGTAGCGAAATTTGGACACTTCAGAAACAAGATTTAACAAGATTAAATATTGCAGAGATGATACTATTCAGGAAAACTGCTGAATACATTTTGTTGGATTATTAAAGAAATGAAGTCATTTTACAAGAATTAGACATTACATCTATTTTAGAAATAATCAGAAATTACAAACAAAACTGAATACAACATATATTAAGAATGTATGACAACAGAATCTCTACAAATTTTGAATTACCAACCTAGAGGTAAAAGAAGCCTAGGAAGACTTTTCTAATTTACAATTTCCATTTGTATGCCGAAACACACCACCTGCTGTAGAATCTTTAAGAATTATGATGATGATTTATACATTATAGCTTTTTGTAAAATATTTACAGTAACTAATAATAATAATAATAATAATAATAATAATAATAATAATAAATTATTCTCTACAATGAATGTATATCATAGATGTATCAGGACCTGAAGTATTAGTATTCAGAATCCCATTAGTAATTCTGCCATATGAATTGTCTCGAATAAACCCCTTAGTCATAATTATGTAACACCAGCAATGCAGAAATCAATAATACATATTGTAGACCTGTCATAGCAATAAAATTTCGAAGTCTTGGTTGGGAAATACAGATTTTACATTACAACAGCTGTAGTGTAGTCCACTACTTTGGAGTAATAGTCTGCATGTCTGACTGCGAAACCAGCGGGTCCAGGATCGAATCCTGGTTAGTACAAGTTGCGTCAATATTACCTTCATCTTCATCCATTCTGCGTACTTACATACTTATATGTCATCCCATCATATGGGGATGATCCGACCTAATCGATGCCCCAAACCAGAGCTGGATTCTTCATCATAATTGCCAAAAAGTAGGCAGAGGTGCAAATGGCTAGTCAACAAAATGTGTGGCGTTAATATAAAGAAAAAAAGCTTTAGTGTAATAAGGAAATGTGAACAAACAAAACAAAAATTGTGGCATTTTGTAGAAAAGAACCAATATAAAGTAAAATTTGTGTTTGTAACAATATACTTGAGAGAATATTTTTTTCCTATCTCGGATATAATCGCTCTGTTCTGGAAGAAAAGAATGTAGAGGAAATCATTAGCTACGACAGAACAACAGGCTTTATTAAAGAATTATGACATCATCCCTTGTTCAAAAGCACACTAGAATATGTCTGCACAGCACCTTAGCACGGCCAGTATTAAATTATGGCAGCAAGGCATAAATGTTAAAGAAAAGTGATGAGAGCAGAACAACAACCTCTAAAATGCGCAGATGTGGGATCTGAAAAGAAATATTGATATTTTAAATGAACTCAGAACTGAGTCACTTCTAGAATACATCAACCGATACCAACAAAATTGGAAATCCAATCATCAGAGAATGAGTTCACATACATATGATCCCCAAAGCTGTTAATACGTACACCAAGAGGAAAAAGATCCTTAGACAGACCTGCAGAACACTGGCGTGAAAAATTTATATAAGGTCGTAACATACCTTACAGTTCCCAAATTTTGTCAGGAAGATGATGATGATGTAAGAAGCATTGAGAAATAGTTTTAATATAATAATAATGGTAATAATAATAATAATAATAATAATAATAATAATAATAATAATAGTAATAATAATAATAATAATAATAATAATAATAAACTGAAAAAATGGATGACATCAAGGAATAAGAGTCCACACCCGTGGAGTAACGGTTAGTGCGTCTGGCTGCGAAACCAGGTGGCCCGGGTTCGATTCCCGGTCGGAGCAAATTACCTGGTTGAGGTTTTTTTCGGGGGTTTTCCCTCAACCCAATATGAGCAAATGCTGGGTAACTATTGGTGCTTGACTCCAGACTCATTTCACCGGCATTATCACCTTCATCTCATTCAGATGCTAAATAACCTAAGATGTTGATAAAGCGTCATAAAATAACCTACTAAAATAAAGAAAACAAGGAATAAAAAACGTATGAAGTGTTCATATCTGTTGTCACCACCCTTATCTGAAATATTAAAATTGTTGAGGTGATGAAAAGATGCAAAAGCCTACTCCATGTGACACGTTATACATGGTGAAAGGGGGCTAAATAGGATCACTTTGAGAGGTAAATCAGCGCAATGAGTTAAACAAAGAACTCTAAGTATAATTGTGGTCTTCTGTGAATAGGTTTTGAGAGGAGTAGCATTTTTAGTTGAATTTTGGAATGCATATTGCAGGATACTGGGAGACGTTGAAGAGGTGATGTTGGGGATTTTGTAGAGTAAATACCAAAAAATGTTACCTTTATTAGTTTGTTACGTAACATTGACGGTTTGGCTGTAATTTCATTGCAGATCGGTAACAATGTCTGTGACATGAAGATGTGGCAACCATATGTTCAGTGACAATAGAAACACTTCAGAAGCAAGACTAGAGAGGGAAGGAGAAGGTGCACAACCAGGGTTGCCAGACGTCCTGGATTTCCCAGGATTGTTCTGGATTTTAATGGTGTGTCTTGTGTCCTGGATTGAGTTATGTTTGTCCTGGAATGTCGTAGATTGGAAAAATACAATTTTTTGCTCATTTCTGTAAAATTATTTTTAAAATTCTTTATTCATTTTTTTTCAAGACACTATCCAACCTATATGTTCAACATCGTCGTCAACATTGCATTCTATCAGGTTATATTGAAACGAAAAAGATAATACCATAGTATGTATTAGTTACTATATAGTATCTTTATTCTCTTTGGAAGTTGATTTATTATTGATAGGATTTAAACACTGTATCATACATTTTTTCTGTTTAGATCAGGCTGTAATATACATTATTTTGCCAGACTTCATCAATAATTAAAAGGAAATTTCATAATCTAGAAAAACGTAACAAAATTAAAAGTTTAGGCCCTACATAGCCTAATCTGTTGAAACACATAAAACTAATAAATTCAGTTGTATTACAGATTGAATTAATCCAAGTGTGTAGTCACGTTAGGTATGCAGTATCATCATCTGTCCTAGATTCCTGACAAGAGAATCTGGCAACCCTGTGCACAGCCACAGCCTCTGTTAAGCGTTTGTGCAGTTATGTAGGGTGCATAATTTTGCGACTCAATCACTACGTGAACATGGGTTGCAATGTTGCATTCTGTTCGCTTTTATTTATAGAAATAACTCAAAAGCCATTTACAAACGACCACAGTGATATTAGTCGTTTGTTTAACTCGCCTTGCTGATTCCTCTCTCAAGAGAGGATCTCATTTAGTCCCCTTCCACCTAGTATAATAGTAAAACGAGAACATGTTCCTTTTAAGTACCATAAATTTGTTTTTAGTAAATCTGATTTTATTTCATAAAACAATATAAAAATATGAGAATAGTATTTGCTTATCAGTATCAATAATTCTAATATATTTCACAATTGACATCCCTATACATACGTAATAATGTTTCCAGATAAATATGTGCCAAACTCTCTTTGTATGTTTTAAATAAGAAAGTACTTACGTCATACCACATAAGATAAGCATAAAAATCGAAAGAAAGTGGGTGACTAGAGCGTAAATAATTTCTTACGAATTTGGAACCTGGTTAAAATTAATTGCTCAGTTCTTCCTTCACCCTCCACCCCCTCAAATTCAAATACGACTGTAATCCCAGGCAAACGATTTTACTGGGACAATCCTACCTTCACGCAGTTCGAGGTTATGTAGGATCAGTTAATTGTAATTTATCATTGTGATATTAAAATTAATTATATTCTCCTATACGTACTGATTATATAAAATACGGGAAAGTATAATAACGGAGTTTTTAAATGCATATTTGTTTTAATTTGTAATGTATTATCAATGTTTTAACTCATATCTGTTTGTAAAAGTAGCATTTGCTCATTGATAAGAAAAATGTTTCGTTTGTAATCTTAGTATTTGTGTTGTACAATTTTCTGTATGTTCGATTTTCCACATTATATTTACACATGACTTGGAACACAAACTTCATTACATGTACATCTTAGTTTTGTCTGTTTTGTATATACTTTTTTTTAATATACAAAAATGAGTGTGCTAGAATTAAGTTACAAGGCAGTGTATGTGGATACTTTTAACGAAACTTTACAAGTCCTATTTCTCGCCGAATTTTGGGGCATAAATCAGGTTGCAGAACGAATGATGAAGATGGCATTTCGTACCTGATAAATATGTCCATTTAGAGATGAAAATGAAAAGGAATTGGATTAATTTTGCTTGAGGTATATGGTTCGTTAATGTGAGGACAGCAATATATTTTTCAAGTTAATATAAACAGGAGATCCTTGGAACACGTGACCATTAAAAGAAGGACCTGCAACAATTTGTTAATAATTTTGTTATGTGTATTCAGGTAATCTGGAAGGTGGAACTAACGAAGTAATGTTATAAAGAAAGCCAGATTTGCATCATGGTTGTTTATACTCTATATACTGGCATAGAAGAAGCTTTAAAGAAAAATTTTCTAACACTGGAGTTGCTCGCTCACTAAGTAGCAGATATGAACGTTATTTGGCATTCAATAATTTTACTATATCTCTGAATTCCTGACGTACTTGTGTGTAACTAAATTACATGTTTTGTGTTCATAGAAATATTGTAAAGTGGAACATCTTGACACAGTTACTGTGTTGTGAAGGTTAGCTGGACATTCATGTGTGATGGAGCAAAATATTTGGTGTGTTATTCTAGTTCTCTATTTTTTTGGTTTTGCTCTTTTCAAACGGAATGCGAAAGTAGCAGGTCTAAGTAAAAACTGCTTATGGTCTAAGAAATAAGAGCAAGAATAAGATTCCAGAGCCAATCCAGGTAACTATTATTGTAGATATTCCATACATTAATTTATCAGAACCTTACCCAGTGAATATAATCCAAAATTTAAAATTTCTGGTCATCTTTCAGCACCAAGTTATCTTGTATGCTAGTGAATACAGTGAATAATGTTCAATGCATTTACTTCAAATAATTAAGAACCAGTGAATTCCCTCACATTACAAATACATGAAGACTTGGAAAGTGACATCTCAGTATATAATATGTACTACTATTATATGTGACCAATGTAATAAAGCAGTATTTGTTTGAAAATTGCATCAATCGCAATTTTTCTAACATTGATATATACATATATTACAAGTTTCTGCATATTTTACGACATAATGGATCTTTATACTGTGGTTCAAAGTTATTACTTGTGTAGGAAGTGCTACGAACTTATGGCAATTATTTATTTGTGTTGTATATTTTTTTGGGCGCCTTAATTCATCATTTCAATTCCTGGCTCAGTTGTCTCATGAGTCCTGCTGTATTGGTGTCACGAGGTTCCAGCCTGTCTCTGGATAGTTGACTAAACAACTCAAGGATCATTAAAAAAAAAAAAAAAAAAAAAAAACTTTTTCTCATGAAAGCCTTCATACTGCATTGCTATGAGTTCGTCTAAAATAGGTTCTGAATTTCGTTTTACTTACGCAATTATTTTAAAATAACATTGATAGCCTATCTGAAGTATGATCAACTCAATATTACTCTGCTGACAGTAGACATATCATAATCATTGAATTCAGGGGTGTTTCAATACATAACTTTTTGTGGAGGTAATTTGTCGTTATGTTAAATATAAAATTAATTTTAATTCCTGTACAGCATAAGAGAGAGCATATTCGAAAAAGCTGAAATTCAAAATTTATAAAACGGCTATATTACTGGTTATTTTGTACAGTTGTGAAATTTGGACTCTCTCTTTGATAAAACGTAACACAGAGATTACGACTGCCCAAGGAAAGGCCTACAAAATGTGATACTGTAGTGAATTTACTATATTAGTACTAGGGTTAAATGCTTTACTTTATGGGTACTTAAAAATGTTTAAAAAAGGCAGAAGATGGTAATAACCATGGCTAGATACATAGAAATGTGTGCAAGGTTTTAAAGGATTTTCTTTTTACACAAGATCATTCTTTTTCACGTAACTTGAAAGCATTTTTAGGGAAGATAAAAAATATTAATTTTTTTTATTTTAAACGTATTTTGATATAGAATAACTTAGTTGAAGGGGACTGTAAACGTTTGGATTATGGTACCTATCATATCTCGTATATTTTCGAAACTTCTTTACAATTGCGCTACCAAAGGAAGATGGATATTTATCCATACCCACCTATTAACCAAAGTGCATATATTATGTAAGGCGTACCAAAAGCCTGAACTAACCAAACCTAACCTAGCTCTGATACTTGACGTTACAAAAAGTATTTTTCTATCTATGTATCTACCAAAAAACTTACATGCACCTTTCTGCCAGCCACCACTCACAGCAAATTTTCACCTTTATTCCGATGCGAAATTGGCATCGCCACTCAGTTTGTCTTTTGTTTATGGTACTTATGACTCACCTAGAAGCCAAATATGTAAATACATCCTACCATCCTTTGGTAGCGCAGTTGTAAAGAAATATCGTATTTTCATGTGGAAATATAAAATAAATTAAAGTCTTTTGAAGTAATTAATTTCAGACGTAAAATGGGTCATTTGTCACCATGTTATATGACAAAACAAAAGAATGTATATAAATATTTTGTTCTGATATTTTGAATTTTCAACATTTTAAAGTCTTGTCATGCACACATTACATTTTTTCTAGATAAAATACATATTTCCCCCCTCTTTCCCAGAAAGCGCTTGTCTCATTGTTTCTGTCATCTTTTTTAACTTTTGACATCAATAAGAACCTGTTTTCAAAAATATGTGTTACATTTTAATGCAATAAGAAGATAATCTTTTTAAGTGCTAATATTAAATGGTAACTCATTCTCTTATGTCGTCGTTTTTCAAATGTTATGATTTTATTATACTCACACAGTGATTGAAACGGTTAGTTGTGTGAGATCATAGAAACCATACAAACATTTGAGATAAGTAAAGTCATGATAAATTATATAAAAAACAGAATTCAGAGAAGTAGTGATGTACTGAAAATGTTTAACATATTATTTTGTTTATAAAATATTTTTAATTGCGATATTTCAGATTAACTTTGAACATGTAACAACTGATTTAACCGCGTGGGTGGACTAATTATGATTTCCTTAGTATGAACCTATGGCATGCAAAACTCGAAAGAAAAGAGATATGAATAGATCATCAGTTATTTCCTCTCTGTTCCTGGTTTCAGGAGCAGATGGCATTGGCGGTTAACCTGTGATCAACAAACTCTCTTGCATACCTCTCCATCCCACTAAAAGACTTGTAGTTAAACAAGTTTTTTTTTTTAATGTTTAACCGTCGATGCCTGTAACTTAGATGTGTTAGAATATACAGGCTGATCCATAAGCCATGTCATTAATTTCCTGGGGTTGCATCTTTGAGATATCTCAAACAAAAGTTTAGTACAGTTGTTCTCATTTTTGATTACGTTTTGGAAAAAAAAAAAAAAAAAAAAAAAAAAATTAATGAAATGTTGAGTAGCATATTTTAGGAAAACTATTGATAAATTCACAATATTCTCAATCAATTTGAAAGAGCAGTGAATTTTGATAATGAATGATTGAACGAATATTAGTTTTTCCCTTAAATTTGCAGAAATTTTATCCAAATAAATGTAAATGTTTGTTGCTCAGAGCAATTTTAAATTGTAGAGAACCATGACAACACTGTAAAAAGTTCATTGTCTGGAATCAACAGATATGTACAGCTCGCATGTACGTTTCTTAGAGCAATGGAAGAGAGAACAAGAAATGTAAACATAAACAATTGTGTTTGAAGACAGCTCTTGAAATTTACTTTCTCTTACATAAGTTTACTGGTTACTGATAACTTCTTTAAAAATTGAAGTGGGAGGCAACTATTTCTAATTGGTTAAAGTAAATACTGCTTGCGGCTTCTCTCTACACATTTGAAACAGAAAAATTAAACAGTACACCATCTGTAGTTTTTTCTTACGACCTTGGCAATGAAAACACGTCCAGTGCAGGAGTTGTCCACCGAAACACAATAGAGTACTGTACAATCGACCACTGATTACAGTGTTACACAATAGCATATTCCACGTATTTAAAATTGCACATTTCTCTAGGAAACTATACAAAAAACAGCAAAATGGTACTTCACTTTTTTGTTACTCTTTACTAAAGAAATCCATGCCATGACTTACAGTTTACCCAGTACACTCCAAATCGTACATTTTTTTTATGAATTTCATTAAAATATCGCCTTTTTTTCATTGACAACTTTCCCTTATGAGTTCAAATTTGATCTATGAATATTGTGAACCAAACTATGGAACCTGTATATTTCAAACTAACTTGAAAAATTTAATCGAAAAAGGGAACATCAATATAATCTCTGTATTTTCAACTTTATAATTCAGCTCGCTACTTCTCATGACAATATAATGATGACTGACTGACCGACTGATCTGGCTCACTCACTCACTGACTCACAAGAGTGTTGTCACTGATTATTCAAGTATTGACACCTTTATGATTTCTTATACATTGAGAAATAACACTGCAGAAACTCCATGATCTGATTTCTTGGGATTATAATGTGACATTCTTTTGCATCAGTGGGATATATGATTGTGAACTGTGTGAAATGGTGAGTGATAGCAAAGAATATAACAGAACCCTGTAAAAATTCCAAACACTGCCTTTGTCCATAACAAATTTCTTTTTTGACCTTGATCACTGTTATGGAAAGCCAACACACTAATCGTTGTTCAGGGGTTCTCCAAGAATACAAAATTACAATAATGAAGTTTACCAGAATTTTTTTTTCGAAATAGAAATAATAACTTGTAAAAAATAACCAACTTAAAACTTTGCCTTAATTACTGTCATATCAGATTCTAAAGCACTCATCTGATAACAGAAAGCATTTGAAACATAAACTTCTTCTCCACTTCTCTCCTCCCCAATATTCGATTTATTGGCAAATAGCCAATCGTCATTTGTAATGTAGTTTTCAAAATGCGATCTGAGCTTGCCCATGTTGTCTAGTTTTTATCCAGTGTCAGGCATAATGATGTTTTGAGTAGTTATAAGAAAACTAAAAAACAGAACTAATTTTAGATAAACTCATAGTACTTAATTTAGAAACAGAACATTCATAATGACCTTTATTTACAGAATTAGGCAGGGATTTTAAAACTCCAATATAATCTTAAAATGACCAACTATGATTTTAACCCTTCTACTGATGATTTGATTATACAACTCATCATTCCTGTGTATGACAATTGTGCAGTGACTGAGGTTATTTATGATTCTTTTGAAGCTTTTGTCCATATTGAACCAGAATAATACTTCCAATTAAATATAGCCATTCAAGAAATCAATTGGTTATTCAGTGAGTAGGTAGTATGTTGTGTTTGAGACTAGATATTTCTTAAAGGCCTACATCCAGAAACATCAAGCAAAATTTGTGATTGGTCATCCTTAATTGATGACATGTCATCAGTAAAAGCGTTAAAACATAATGTACATTATGCATGAATATATTTAATGTTATGAAAATGTTGACTCAGTTATGAAGTATGCATTAATTCGGTATGTTATAAAAATATCTACAATGTGTATGAATTAAGATGATAAATTGTTCTTTCCACTCTGAAATCACACACTCTTACAACATATAATTGAAAATTTCATCTCATATTAGAGATATACATTGAAACTTAATATCTTTGATCATAAAAAATAAATAAGCAATTTCAAATTTGTATAATATGGATTAATGTAAAACAACAACTTTACACAGATAATCGAGTGTTAAATGAAAAGAAATTTATTCTGTACAAAGAAGAAAGAAGGCAACAGATTAGGTATTTTTAATCACATTTTAACTATCACATGTTACATTTTAAAACGTGAGTTCCCAAATCCAGGATCAACACGGGCATTATGTAAAGTTGATATTAATGGAGTATGTTTCAATAGCGAACATAATTTTTATTTGAAGTTTTAATTTTTTATCAGGCTATTTAAAATGTAAATTTTCGATTTTTAAAAGGTTTGGGGAACCTATGTTTTAAAATTCATAGTTGGGTAGAAAAGACAAATTGGAAATAATTGAAGATGTAAGACAAAAATTTAGAACATTGTTTCCAAGAAACCTACAAGTGTTGAACAGAACAAATAGCGTACCATCACAAGATAATTTGGTTATAACCTAACCTAAAATGTAAGGCCACAATCTTCTTAATACTGAGGATAATACTTAATAAGTATCTGTGCCAGATGTACGTACCATTCTTGCCAACCTGCAAATGTTAAAAGAGATGAATTTTTATGGAGAACTACAGTAGATTAAATAATAATAATAATAATAATAATAATAATAATACTATTTATTATAATAAGAATAATAATAATAATAATAATAATAATAATAATAATACAGCAGCTAGTTGTTGAAGCTTAACCAGTGCACATTATATAAACCCATGTTGCCAAATCTGTACCTTTTTTTTAACTCGTTTTTATTTATTTTAGACTTTTGAATGTGAAACAAAGACAAGTCTGTGTTTTACTTTTCTACAAATGATATAGATGGAGTAAACTGACCTGTATCATAACCCAATATTTTGTATTAAGGGGTGCAGCTGTGTTACTGTTTTCCAATTTTTGCGACAACAGAAGAAATTAAACTGAATAATTGTGAAAAAAGTACTGGGGTAAAGACCATCATAATTGATTAAATAATAATGTAACTATTGTATGTATAAATTGTTCTGAAAGCATGGCAATATGATGTATTGTATACCACTGTGCATGTATGTATGCGTGTATGTGCAAAATGTAAATATATTCTATTTATGAAATAATGCAAGAAAGTGTGTGCTAGAGAGATTAGAATAAAAGAGTGTGTGAATGTAAGATATATTGAGGGTCACTGTATGAGAATATCGTGTTGAAACAAAAAATTGCGATAAATTTATTTACAGAGTTTGAATAAATTTCTATAGCAGAGTTGAAAAAAAAAAGTTGTTGCTCCATGTTTGAATTTGTATGTTTTTCTTTTATCCTTTGTCATCCTGTGCCTTTCAGTCCATTCATGGAACACCAGTTGTAGCAGTCAGAAGTCATGCTTATACAGAGTGAGTCAGCCAGGACTAGACCGGCATCAGTGGAAAGTCATATGCATAGTAACTGCTGTGCCATCGTAGTGATCACAACTCTTGCTCGTGTACATTTCGTATTTAGTTACGTAAACACGTTCACACAATGAAAGTGCAGCTGTATACCACACATTTAGAGTAGGCTGCAGTAGTGTGTCCATTATGAAATATAGCCTTGAACAACGAGTGTTTATTTACAACAACTTAGTGAAATACGAATCTTGGAGAACAGTTGTAACAAACTTCCATCGGTCATTCCCTGATTCACCAAAACTAAAGCAATGATTTACAATTTAGTGAAGAAATTTCGTATAACTGGATCAGTATTGGATAAGAAACGACATGTGTGAAATGTGTTCTCACTGAGGAGATGTTAGATGAAACTGGCCACCAACTAGAGAGAAGTCCTACGACATCATCCCGCCGTGTAACTCAGCAGGTAGGAGTGTCACAGTCTTCAGTGATAAGAGGTATGAAACAATTAAAATTAAAATCTTACAAAATTCGTGTAGTTCAGATTTAACGGAACCTGATTATCAGAGCAGACTTAGGTTTTGCATGTGCTTCCAACAGTCAGTGTATGATGGACTACTTGACCCCACCTTAATTTTTTTTTTATAGTGACACATGATTCCATCTCAGTGGTTATGTGAGCACTCAAAATAATCGTTACTGGGATAGTGAAAATCCACACCATTTTCATGAACAACCACTACATGACATAAATTCGAGCCGTTTTGGAGAACAAACTGCGGCGAGGTGCTGGACATGTCTTCAGGAGATGTGCAGCCTGCCAGATATCACAAGATGAACATGAATTGTGAATTCGGTAAGTACATTATTATGCAATACTAACCGCAAAAGCACAGAACGAATCCTCTGCATATGGTAGCATCGTTACGTATGAATCAGCCACCGTGAGTGCAGTTAGGAGTCTAGGTCTAGGTCTAGATTGCATTTGGAGTGAAAAGTAAGCCTCTCTCAAGAAGATTAGAATAAAAGGAGGATCTCATTCCTATCTCTTCTGTGTTAATTGCTGCTTAACTCTTGTAATCAACAATGAAGGCACTAAAATCGTTTCATACCCAACATTCTACCAAAGAATTATCCTATTATTTTTTTACGACCTTCCTATAAAGAGGTGTCTAGGGCTGCCATCTGTCCCGGTTTTTGAGAATTGTATAATTTCATTCACTAAAGCAATTTTTCCCATTTTATTACCGGTACTTGTAATTTATTTTCAATCAATCAAACTTCTGTATCTCCTCATGAGGAGCATAAGGCATTCACAAAGTGCCTCCATCGGACTCTATTTGTAGCCAACTTCTTCACTTTGCTCCATGTTTTCCCCTCCCTGGCAATTTCCTCCAAAACTGTTCTCTTCCATGTATTTTTTGGCCTTCCTCTTGTTCTACTACCCTAGGGGTTCCAATCCAAAGCCACTCTTTCTACTGCTCCATCTTCTTTCCTGATTGTGTGCCCTATCCAATTCCACTTTCGTCTTTTGATTTCTATTGTGATTTCTTTCTGGTTTGTTATCTTCCATAGTTCTGAGTTTGTGATTATATGTGGCCATCTAATTTTTAAAATTCTTTGTAAATATCTATTAACAAATGTTTGCAGTTTATTTTGTATAATTTTACTTGTTTTCCATGTCTCACAGTCATATAATAAGACTGATTTCACATTACTGTTAAAGATTTTAATTTTTGTAGGTCTAGATATAATATAAGATTTCCATATTGGGTACAACTGAGCAAATGCACTATTTGCATTTTTTATTTGGTTCTTTACATCCTCAAAGGCTCCACCATCCTTGGCAATTATACTACCCAAATATTTAAATTCTTGAACAGTATCAATGTTATTATTTATTATAACTTTATCTGTCTTTTTAGTATTTAATCTCATTTCTTTAGTTTTCTTTACGTTTATTAATAAAGTACTGACTTTATTCTGTAATTTATTTTAATATTTGAATAATCTCCTCTATGGGGCTTATGTACTCATGAGCAGAAGCGAATCTAAGTGATATTTTTATGAAAATGCTATCTTCTTTCTCCGGAAGAACTTCGATTTCTCTGAAAATAATCCTTTACAGAAACTTGAATCTTTATAATTAAAAGGAATCAGCCAAATTTCTTTCAAAATTATTCAAGAAGCATCTTTTTTACTGGGAGTTAGTGTCTTCAGAATTATTTTTGAGTGTATTATGAGTTTTATTTCAATCCTTCCTCTATGTTACTAAGTCTAGGTTATTGGGTTACCTGTGTGTGTATTATTGTACTAAATTTTAAAAAAAATATATGGTTTATTTAAAGACGCTTGCAACTACAGAGGTTATATCAGCATCGCCAGAATTTTGCCCCGCAGGAGTTCTTTTATATGCCAGAAAATCTACTGACATGAGCCTGTCGCATTTAAGCACTTAAATGCTATCGACCTGGGCCAGGATCGAACCCGCAACCTCGAGCATAGAAGGCCAGCACTATACCAAGTATGCTACCGTGGCCGACTGTACTAAGTTTACCAAGTACGCTACCGAGGTCGACTGTACTAAGTTTTATGGTACTGTATCGAGATCAGTAATGTTATGTTTTCTGTAAAACAGTAAGCAGCTATTAAAGGTTAAAAAAATATAACCTGAAACTTAAGGGTAGAGAATTCTCAAATTTTGTCCCCACTTCTGAAAAATGAAAGGTGGTAAACCTGAGGCTGCCACTAGAACAAAGAATAACACTGAAATAGAAGTTATTCTAAAATTTGAATTGAAGGATTGATATATTTATCGAAGTATAATAGCAAATTAAAAAAATTAAAAGAACAAGAATAATAGTATAAATAATAAGAAAGGATGTAAATAAGTTAAGATATAATTAAATGAAATTAAAGTTCATGTAGGGATATACACGTGGTTCTGAAGAATGACTATGGTACCTCGTATTGATGCAATGACTATATCATGTCGTGCCTTTTGGAGCCCTGTAGGTGATTAGGTATTGTACTTCGGACACCAATCTTCTGTCCATGAACAGAAGTATCTTCCAAGTTGTATTTATTTTTCTAATAGACCCCAGTAGGTTGATAAATTGATTTTTTCTCGGCCTCCACTTCTTCTAGCTAGCCACCATGAGATTCAAAATGCACTGTTAGATCTAAGATAAATTCCCCGTCAGCTTGGGTGGCGCAGTCGGTAGAGTGCTAGCCTTCTGTGTCCGAGATTGCAGGTTCGATTTCGGTCCAGGCCGATGGCATTTAAGTGTGCTTAAATGCGACAGGATCATGTAGTAGATTTACTGGTCCGTAAAAGAATTCCTGTAGGAAAAAATTCTGACATTGCTGATATAACAGCTGTGTTGTTAAATAAATCATAATTTAAAATCTAAGATAAATCCTGGCCTACTTGATGGTCGGAAGGCTATAATGTCTGTGCTCCTATTAATTTTTGCCAGTGCCTAAACTGGGAACTTCTTCATATTCCAAATAACCAGTGTGTTGGCTATCACCTGTCCATATGGAATGAAGATAATTTCGTAACATCTCTCGGCATGGACAGACACCAAGGACGTGGGCAAGAGTTTCGCACTGTCTGTGGCAATGCCAACAGAGTGTTTTGTCCTTGGACCTGCCCAGCAGAGAGTGGACTGAGCACATAATGGCAGTCATCATGATGGCATCTCTCCATTCGGCACAGGACAAGCCACGATTTTTTGTTCCCTACCCTTTTCTTTGTGCGGAAGTTTCGTCTGCAATTTAAACTCTTTTTCCCTTAAAACCTGTCTTACTTTAATTACGAGGGGGATCCAGGAAATAACGACCGTTCGCGCATACCCGCCGTGCAGCTGACTCCCCTTCCTTGTTTGAAGGTCAAATGGCTTCCTTAACATGTGTTCTCATAATGTTGTGAGTACTGGTTGCAACAAGTCGCCATTGTGCATTTTGTGTTACTTCAAAATGAACGACGTGATTGATAATCCCGCCGACTGTGAGGTGAGGAGTGTGATTCGATTTTTGAATGCCCGACATTTGAAACCAGCAGAAATTTACCGGCAATTGAAAGAAGTGTATGGTGATACTGTAATGAATGAAAGAAATGTGAGAAAATGGTGCGAAATGTTCAACAACGGGCGAACAAATGTCCACGATGAAACTCGACCCGGATGCCCATCACTCATCACAGAAGATCTGAAGACTAAAGTGAACGACAGAATCTTGCAAGACAGGCGCACATCACTCGACGAATTGCATATTGCCTTTCCTGACATTTCTCGTTCTTTGCTTGGTGAAATTGTGTCGCAACATCTTGGCTACCACAAAATCTGTGCACGATGGGTTCCACGGCAACTGAGTGACCAACACAAAACTCAGAGAATGGCCTCAGCATTGACATTCTTGATGCGAAATCACACAGATGGAGACGCCTTTCTTGATCAAATTGTGACTGGTGATGAGACCAAGCGCCAATCACGTCAGTGGCATCATCCCTCATCACCCAAGAAACCAAGAAAATTCAAACAGACTCTCTCAACACAAAAAGTCATGGCTACTGTCTTTTGGGATCGCAAAGGTGTTCTTTTGCTGGACTTCATGCCAAAAGGCACTACGATCAATGCAAATCGTTATTGTGAGACTTTACGAAAACTACGGCGAGCCATCCAAAACAAGAGGCGAGGAATGCTTTCGAGAGGAGTTGTGCTTCTTCACGACAACGCCCGCCCGCACACTGCTGCTTCAACTCGAGAATTGCTGGATCAATTCGGTTGGGAAATCTTTGATCATCCGCCCTATAGTCCAGACCTTGCTCCTAGCGATTTTCACCTTTTCACTAAGCTGAAAGACTTTCTGGGTGGTACGCGTTTTGGAAGTGATAAAGAGTTGAAGAAGACAGTGAACACCTGGCTTAATGAACTGGCGGCAGAGGAGTATAACACGGGAATTCTAAAGCTAGTGAACAGATACGACAAATGTTTAAATGTAGGTGGTGATTATGTAGAGAAGTAAAGGAAGCTTCAGTTATGTAACAGACTTTGTTTTTTCAAATAAATATTTTTTTTTTTAATTATTACAACAAAACGGTCGTTATTTCCTGGATCCCCCTCGTACATTGAAAAAATAACTGGTTGGAGACATAATGTTATCAGTCACTTCTACACCCAGATACTGCAGACATCTAAGACTTTCTTGTCCCAGATCTCGTGTAGCATTGATGTAGTTGTTGTTGGCCTGTGATAGCTTGACGAGAATCATCTTTGCACAATCGTAAAATAATGAACTTGAAGTTTTAATGAATATCGTAACCAGTACAAAAAAAATAAACTCAGCATTCACTGCTCAAGCCACTACTAAAATTTTTCATGTTGTACATATATGATGATATTCAAACTTCATTAAATTTACTTTTCCAATAATGATATGTTGCCGGTTATTAAGGTGCAAGATATTCATAATTGTCTGTGGGATTAAAAAACATTTTAACAGAGTTATTCTCAATTGTTTCATTCCCAGACATAATGAAGATCTTTTCGTAATGCCTCTTTGATATGCAAAATCAAAGCCTCCCAAGCAATGTGTTCAGCCAGAAATACAAACAACATTCATATAAATAGCACCCATGCTTACACATTGTGTGACACCTTTACAACCTCTGAGCTTATTGTTCCAACCTCCTTACTATATGAAGATTGTTGAAGTCCTTAGGACCGCATTCCTGTGAGTATGTGATTCACTGCTTTGTGTCATCTTATTGATTCAACTATGGTATCCAGGTCTGACGGAGTCTCCCTGATATTGCAGGTTACAATGATAGTTAATTTTTATTTTCTGCCACTTGGTAGCATTCATCTCTCTTAGCTTACTCTGTGAGTGCCAGTCTCATTCTGCAACCTGCATGTACCAAAATACTTACCGACTGTTGCACAATCCTTCATGCAGATAATATTGAAATCAGGCGATGTTGCCAACTTCATTTCGAATAAGCTATGCACCTGTATTTTTTACAGTTATTCGAGAAAATATGGTATTTAAATTCACTTATCTGATCAATAATTGTTTCATTAATTACAATTTTAGCCCTTATGGATTCTAATCCTCGAAATGCCATTACTTTTGTTTTATTCGTTGAAATTGTCAAGCCATGTAGTAGCAACCTGGCTTAGTTTATGCACTGTTATCTTACCTCATCTTCAGACTTTTCTATGATCTGATCATCAACAAAGAGTAATGTTGTAAAATGAATGTTATCAACAGCAAAAGCACTATTTAATATTATCAGCCAATTTTTAATAAACTTGTCAATATATACAGAGTGGAAGTGAAATAACCTTGCAGATTGAAAAGGACGACAGGGTACATTGAAATGAATAGAAAACATATTATATTTTGTGATTAAATGCACAGTTAATTATAAAATTAAGTTTGAAGTTTCAGCAGTCTGGCAACATCGCCACTAACACACTCTTCTCGTGATACAGATGTGAGAAGTCAACGAATTCGGTGTCTCTCACTAGATGAACTGTTCTCTGGCAATGTGTTGAAACCAACTCACATCGTGTAGTGGCTTGAAATTAGAAGTTTTTAAAATTAAATTTACACGAAAACCGTCCATACTATTGAAATATGCCAGGGGGATAAATTATTCTGTACTAGTTTTCCTATCAATGTGGATAAAAATTACGATCATACTCTCAATAGTTACCGAATAAAAGGTTGTTAAACATTTGGGAAAATTATTTTCCTCTGAAAAAATTTAACTTTCCACCAATATAATATTATAGTTTTTTGTTACATACAACATGAGCTACTTGCTCTGAAATTTCTAAGGCTATTTCACTTCCACCCTGTATATTAAAAAGTGTAGGTGAAAGAGGACACCCTCGTCTTACTCCTTGATTAACTTCGGTAGCAGCTATTCCATTTGTTATGGTTCGAATTTTTATTTTATTGTTCTGATACAGTTATTGAATTGCAGTAATTAAATGTGCTGGTATTTCTATATTTCTGAAATTGTTCATAATATTTTACGCTACAAATTATCGAATGCTTTTTCGTAGTCGAAGAAGATATAATACCAGTACATGGGTAACTTGAATTCCTTTCTTTTTCGGGTTATTTACCTCAGCATGATCTGTCTTTTCTAAATCCATGTTGGGATTCTGACTTGCATACCTCAACAATAGGTACCAGTCCTTTATTTATTATTTTAGCATATCATTTAATAACAGGTATTTAACAGACTAATTCTAGCACTGAGATTTGCCTTTTTTGTATATTGGGCAGATCAAGGTCTTGTTCCATTCTTCCAGGACATATCTATGGAGCCAACAAACATTCATACAAACCATAAAATGTGAAAGGTAGAAGTAACACTACAGAAATTCGTGCATTCAAAAAGTAATTTCTTGCTTTTATTTGTACAAAGTTTCTATTATTTATTATACATGCACACAAAAATACACACAGCACGTCCTTCACAATTTTATTTTGGTCCCAGTCGCAATTTTATCTGTCACACTCAAGTTTTGAGTGATGCAAGGGCTGTGTCCACGAGTTTGTTGATGTACTCGGCTCGCTTAGATGCTCCACTGATGCACCCCTGCAGCTGCATTTCTGTCAAGGGACTGCCCCCTGGCTTGTGGACAGAGCACAGCTTGTCGCCCTGAACGACAATTGTGACGATTCCACTTGACAAACTCTCTTCTTCATTTGTAGGATCAGTCAAGATAATCTCACTGAAATAAGAAATTACAGTAAATTCTATGATGATGTGAAAAAATGATCTAACCTAGTGATGGCCAACTTTTTCAGGTTAAGGGGCCACAACATACAATTTTCGAAGTGGCGAGGGCCTCAGTTTCACAGCACTTATGTACACTCACTATCTCTCTCCAGTTCACAAATTTTCACAATTCAAGATTTCCTCATAAACTTCTCATTGGAGAAACTAGTGTCAAATATGTTGGATCACTTAAATCAGTCGGCAGTACATCAATGTAGGTGACGTCATATGAAACGTCTTGCAAGACGAGGAGTGATAGAAAGCAATAGGCTGGAGGGTGGGAGAGGACTGAACCTCGCCCTATAGTCTGGAAATAATTAACTGAACTATATGTCGTCTTCGCATCCTTCTCATAGATTTGAAATTACTCATCAACTTATCCTGATGTTTTAATTACCGAAATGAAATCTAGTTCTCCTTCATAAGTTGCATATTGCAATTGCTCAAATGAATGTTGGTCATTCAATTGGAAGCGCACTTTACATTTAACGTGCTTAATTTTTTAAAGAAATTGCTAACATATATGTCCAGCCAAATATTGAAATAAACCTAGCACAAAATGACTTAAAGAGTGGATATTTTGAATTGTAGTGAATTTCCGGGAAATTTTTAAATCTGAGAAATTTAGGCTTTATCAGGAAATTCATGAATATAATATTAATAAATATACCTTAACATAATAATAATAATAATACCAGTACATAACATTTTAAATAATGATGATGTAAATTGTAAACAATTTTAATAATAACCTCCTTGCTCTCCCTTGACAAAATCCTGCATACCCCACTGCATGTTTGTCTCTAATGCTCTTAACTTATCAATGAAGTTATTCTCCCTCATGCTTCCCAATATTTGATGTTACATCATGATGAGTCTGAAGAACTTTACAGGTTTGTCTACGGTATCCATCTCTACTTCTTGATGGCATAGAAGATTTGTTTGTTTGTTTATTTGAATAAGATAATCAGTGAAGCGACAAACTTTTCATTATACAATTGAAGACTTGAATTGACAAATATCTTAAATCCGATATTTAGCTACTTTGACTTTTGACCTTACGTATGTTGTGTTTTGTACTGGCTACTAATCCTGTAAAAAAGAATATCCCAAATCCGACTCTAAGCCTGTGTTTTTAATCATACAAATATTTATTTTAATACTCTTATATGGCAAGCCTATATAGGTTTCATGCTCTCCTGAAAACTTTACTTCAGTTGACTTGGGATGTTTGTGAATTCAGGTCTTCAACTGATATGCTTTAACAGAAAGGATTGACATAATTTTACATTATAATATCATAGCTGCACAATACGGTAATTTCTCCTGAAATTGAGCTAAACGGTTATTGGTGATGTGTTCTCAAGGAATCACAGAACACATTGGCCTCAACCTACGTTTTGAATTTTGTAATCATGTGATTGCAATACCCAGGGGCGGCTCGTCCATAAGAGCTGCGGAGCTGCAGCACTCCCTGCTTTGACAGGAAAATAAAAATAATATTTATTTTAATTTGTAGAAGAATTGTTACAGCTTTTATTGGTAAATTGCTTTAGATTTCATCTGGAAGGGAATATGTACTATTATCTTATGCATAATCTTTTTGTGTGTCGACTGTATTGGAATTGACACTGCATTCAAAGTCGTCCTGGGATCTGCAGGGTGGTCAGCTCATAGAGAGTGTGTCTTGCATGGTCAGGGGGCAGAGAGGTGAAGGGAAGCAAAGGGAAACTGCCGCTGTTTAAAACCCATATCTCGCTGCAGTGGCTTGCAGAGCCAGGTCACAAGGGATCTTTCCTCTCCTCCCACACCGCTATTGTAATGCTACGTCAAATGGATTCTCTATTCCCTTGAAACTTAATGACAAAATTTTTATTTTCTTTTCACATACTTATTGTTGTAGAATCTTATCGAGTTAATATAACGAAATTAATATTCTCTTTTACCTTATTATTACGTATATATCCAGCCTCCAGCAGAATCTAATAGGATTTGCCTTAACTCAAAATGATGGCACACGTAGAATCCTTTTGATATAGCATATAAAATACGAAAGAGACTTATTTTCCAGTTTTAGAAAATTGTTGACCATCAGTATATCTCAGTGTTGCTTTGGTGTGACGGTCTTAATACCGTAACTTAACTAGTGCAAATTCACAAGCATGAGTGTGTGTGAATTACAGAATATTCATTTTATTTTTCTCAACTTTCCCTTGCGGAGAATATTGATGTATTGAAGTGAAATTAAAGGGTCGTCCGTTACTCGACTTAAATCTTACTTAAGCTTCATCCAGCCGAAATAGTGCATATATGTAAGGAAGTATAACAATGAAATTTACGCTAAGCATTTGTGGTTACGTGGATGTGAACAAAAAAAAATCTGTATTTTGTTTTCCTTGCCTCCTTTTCGGTGGTGATGCTGCATGGACTAGGAGTGGTGTGACAGATTTAGGACATTTGCCCCTAAAAAGCAAAATGCACGAATCTTCGCAGTCTCACCTGAAAAATGTTGTTTCATTGGCTATGTTACGCAACTCATACTGCTGTGCAATTAAGTGAAATGAACAGAACAAACATTCTCAAACATAATCAAGAAGTGAGAAAAAATCGTGAAATTATTTTAAAAAATATTGACTGTATCAAATTTTGTGGCCAATATGAACTTCCCCATAGGGGACATGATGAAAAACGATTCAAAGAAAGCTGATGTGTTTCGTAGGTTGCTACAGTTTGTGAGTAATCTAAACGAGCCTCTCAAAAATCATTTGGAACATGCCACTCTTTAAAGGTAATTCTAAGACAATTCAGAATGAACTGGTAGATTGCATGTTGAGTATCTGCCGATCAGAAATTCAGACTGAAATTGATGGTATTAGTTTTTTTTTTTTTTTTTTAGCAAATGATGCCACAGACATCTCCCAACTAAGTCAGAAAGTTTTTCGATATGCAGTGCATTTATTTTTGTCCTAAAGGCCTACTTATTAGTAATGGTATCAAGAAGTGAAATTTTTATGTACCAAAATCTACTGCAGCTCTCCCAATCCACAAGTTCACGAGCCGCCACTGGCAATACCACATAGTATGCTACTTAGCATATATTTATCAATTCAAAAAGCTATAAGTTTACTAGTATCATTCCACAAACATTTCACCAACAATAGTGTTCCTAATATGAATTCTCTTGATGAGGGAAGACTTTGTGTTCTCACACAAGCAAACACGTGAGTTCATACACATAAAATTAAAGAAATGCAGAACATTTTAAACCCAATGAAAATGCTTTCTTTCTATGGTAACTGATTTAGGACAGCCCTGTATAAAGCTATATTTGTCAAGTATATTAGGAACATACTCATATTTTCAGTCCACAATAGCTTCAATGCTTTTAGTATCAAACTACTTACTCATCAAATATTGCATATGTTGTCGCCACAGGTGAACTGTTCACTTTCAATTTGGATTTCTTGTCTTTGGAGACGACTGTAGCTTCTGTGTCAGTGTCATATGACACATGAGGCAGCTCAACTGGAAGACAAAAAATAAATACATGTTTTCAAAATGACGGATATTTTTAAAATTACATGATAAAAACGTCCAATTTTTATTATTCTCAAATCTATACTAATAATAAATCTGTAACCGAAATTTTTCTGATAATTTTCGATTTTCCAAAAATAATTGGTGTCAACATGTATGTAATCATCCTGAAACCAAAAATCGCTTTTTTGAAATTTTTGTTTGTATGTCTGTCTGTCTGTCTGTCTGTCTGTCTGTCTGGATGTTTGTTACCTTTTCACGTGATAATGGCTGAACCGATTTATATGAAAATTGGAATCTAAATTAAGTTCGTTGTAACTTAGATTATTGGCTATATGGCATTCTAAATACTTTATTTAAAAGGGGGGGGGGGTGTTATAAGGGGGCCTTAAGTAAATAAATCGAAATATCTCCCTTATTATTGATTTATATGAAAAATATTACGTAATAAAAGTTTCTTTAAAAACGATTTCCGATAAGTTTTTTTCTATTAAAGATTTTGATAGGACTAATATTACTATGATGTACCGAAGTACATAATATTTCCATGCAGGAATTCTGCATTACCATATGGCGAGATAATTCCCGTTTTAAACACTGCCTGCTGGATCACATCCTATGGCTGTTTACACTGCCTGCTCAATCAACGCTTATGTGCGAGTCTTGAAAAAAGTTATTTTGCCGCTAGGTGGCAGGTAGTGCCCACCACTATTAACATTATCAGTATATGCAAAGTACCCTAAAATAACTGTTATTACGAAGTCTTAGGTACCAGAAGAGACAAGGGCTTATGGAATCGATGGCCCAGAATGTCCGAATCCTTCCGCAATGCTTAATATGTAATACTATTAATACTGAAATTAAAACTTAATTTTTTTTCTAAGCGATACTACATCCAAACAAGTAGGCCTATACTTGCTTTAGGCGTTTACTAAAATTATTATTAAAATCAATTAACGTAATAAAAATAATATTTGAAACTTATATAAAATATTTCAACAAGTTTAAACATATTTACGAAAAAATATATGCTTCCTTTAACCGAGCTACAAGATTATTGGAAATCACGGTTTGAATTAATGACAGTATGTGGTATCTTCCTGCAGTATCTTCCAATCCATGAAATTGTTATACGGACACTTGGTCTACTGTTTTATTAAGTTCAGTATTGCCAGAAAGTAACTTCCCCATATATAAAAAGCCCATTTGAAGTGTGATAAATTTTGCGCTCATTAAAAAATTCTCCCCCGTCCCCGAAAAGAAATGCCGAGTAAAATACTGTAAACAGATAATTTATCGCTTATGTTGTGTACAGCAAAAAATTTGTACACATTTTTCATGAAACGTATTGTTGGTCCTGCTTCTGAAAAATTTACCCGAGATGTCAGATGTAAATGATTGTCCTTCATATAGTCCAAAGTGCTTGTAACTTCCAGTGAAAATGTCTGTACAGTATAAAGAACGTTCATTTTCTCAAAGGAACTGGGTTCGACATGCTTCCTCATTAGAAATCGAATGGGTTTCACAGCTATGTCCTTTTGTATCCTGTATATTTCCTTGATGAATTTTGAACTGATCATTCCTTCTCTGTCTGCTATATCCTGGTCTAGAAACTGTGAGCGGATGTTTTTGATGATGTGACAGTAATCAAAACTTAAATATAAATTATGTTGCAAGTTACATTGCAAGGCTGTAGATCTCCGCCGCCTAAACCCTTAAACATAGCAGTATTAGTTCTATGGTTATCAGTTACAAGCCGAAGCACATGCAATCCAAGTCTTTACAGCTTTCAACACTTGCTGAACTAATAAGAGCAGATTATTTCCTTGCAAATTTCGTACCATGAAATATGCTGCCGGTATTGTGTACTTTGTAGATAATCCATGAATAACTAAACACAGAAGTTTGTTGGCTAAGACGGGATTTATTCCTATTTCTTTATTATAAACTCCTTCAGCTTCGACTAAACCAAAAATTTTATCCTCTTCTTTATTATAAAGCAAGCTTTCTTTTATTGCCATTTCATCGCATATAAGAGAAACTACTTTCTCAATTTCATTCAATTTTGTGGCTTCTAACTTAAGTGCCTGTTTAATTAAAGGGGAAACACCAACGCCATATTCCTTTGAGCCCATATACCTATCTAATATGCTGCGTGACGGTGCTTGTATTAATTTCAAATTTCTTCCAAAGTCGTAGCCTTTAGGAGACGATAATATTCGCCAACATAAGCAGTACCGAATAATTGGCTCGGAGCATTTCGGACTATTTTTTTTTAATTTCTAATTTGATCCAGTATATTAATATGCAGCCATTTTGTAGCCATCATGTGCTGATTCCTTTATGTTATCTACTGACTTTCTCTCAGGTAGCTCAGTTGGTAGAGCAACTGGCTACGGACTAGAAGGTCCGGGGTTCGATCCCAGGTGGTGACAGGATTTTTTCTTGTTGCCAAACTTTCAGAACGGACCCGAGGTTCACTCATCCTCCTATAAAATTGATTAACAGGTCTTTCCTGTGGTGCCGACCACACCACCTCATTCTAGTGCCGAGGTCATGGAAACCATGGGGCTATACCTCCATTTCCCCTAAGTGCCTTCATGGCATATTACAGGGATACCTTTACCTTTTACCTTTTACTGACTTTCTCTCAGTATAGCTATTAATTTCTTCCTTCGCCTCTTGAAGTTCCTTCTCTATTTCCACAATTTTGTTTTCGAGTCTGTATACTTTCGCTCGAAGATTTTTATTTAATTTTTTATGATATTCCAGTTCACTTAATCTTACAGTATTTACTTGAACAGCAATATGTCTGGAATATACGTTTACATCTGCCTTGTCTTTTGTAATTTCGGCTTCTATGTCTTTCTCACGATATTCGGCTTCAATGTCCTCTTGACATTGTGCAGCCAATCTTGAGACGTTGTTCTCCTCGGAGAATGATGAACTTGAGTTTCTGATTTTTCTCTTCCTCTTGTTAGAAGGTTTCTTGTATGAAGGATATCCAGGAAATATACTTGGTATCGACAAATTTTTCAGTTTCCTATATTTTGTATCTTCTTTAAAATCTTCTTGTTTGAAGTGTAAACTACACACACACATGAACGATCAGAAGGAATCCACTTACTTCCTCTTTTGTCACCTTCTCTTGATATAATATTTAACCTTTAACCACTTTTCCCGCAGCTCACTATTAGATGGAAATTCATGAAATGATAATCTTCTAAATTTCAATTTTCCTCTGTGTGCTTTGCAGAAAGGGACACAACAAGACACCATTGCAAATATATTATAATTAATATTGTTATTTCAGGAAACCAAGTTTTATATCTCACAAAATTAAATGTATTTCAAACCGAATGTTCCTTTCTTCCAATATATTTTAAAGAAGAAAATCATATCTTTAATAAACAATAACTGACAAACACTGTAATTACTTCTAAGATGTCCAATAAGACAGTATAATTAATTCTACACATTTAGTACAGCCAATTCAACGGCAGTTACTTGCTGCTCTCTAGTGTCGAAACTGGACAATAATGTCCACGCGAAACTCAATGCTAAGGAAGAGGAAGGAGCAGGCAGTTACGCAGCCAAAGGATGTGATCCAGCAGGCAGTGGTTTTAAAATAACAATAATTTTTATATCACGGCCAGACAGATTAAAATACGAGTAAATAAAGATAAAACAAATGACTATGCGTTTATTTAAGGCAGCCTTCGAGTCCTTGGACAACAATCGGATTAATATATGGATGATATAATATGTGTTTATAATATACTAAATATTATTATATTATAAAAGAGAGAGTATTTATGTGTTTGTATGAGGTAATCTCAGGAAACTATTTAATATATTTAAATAATTCTTTCATCATTGGAAAGTGCAGTTCCTTTTGATGGACATAGGCTTTATGTCATTACAGAAGCTCATGAGTGAATCAAGGACTGGGCACAAATCCATATAAGGTAGGACTAAACAGAACTTTACGCATAGAAAACTTTATATACTGTCGAAACTAATAATTAGCTATATGTACTGCAGTTAAATTTAATGCTATTTGGTGGTACTGTACTGAAATTTGATGTCTGATTTGGTTTGCGTTTTCTTTTTTATGAAAGAATGAAAGTCAGGGTTGGAATAATTTTACAAATATACACCCGGCACATATTAAGTATTAATTATTCAGTAACATAACAGTGCATATTGCTTAATTACGTATTTGGGTGAGCTAGGGTAATGTATAGGAGGTAACAGTTCTAAATAGTGCACAGTACTTCATATTGAATAATTAATAAACCAACGTCTTTAGCATGACTTGTGGTTTGTAGGCCATCTCAAACCCCAAACTCCACCCCTCTGAGCGCTAGATCTTATATAATCGGCCAGTTATTGCCGAATATTACAACAAAAAAAAAAATTAACAACATAGGCATTTCAGTCATAACGTCATACAATAACAGATGAAATTATGAAGTGCAGGGGAATTTTGTCGTTTTTAACATTTTTTTAGTCGAACTTTAAGACTTTCAAGGTCTAAGAGGAATTCAAAGAAAATGTATGTTAAAAACATAATTATTAACACATTTCTCAGTTCCGTGATAAAAATACAACAAAAAGGTGGCACAATGCTGTTGATCTACACAACTGGATTCATATGGGTGAACGACAAACAGTCAAGTACCACATAATGATTGTAACTGTTAATTGTTAAATTATAGCAAATGTTAATTCTTTTCTTATTCTTTCTGTCACTTGCAAAGGACAATTTGCATTCACTCTAAATTAATAATAATAATAATAATAATAATAATAATAATAATAATAATAATAATAATAATAATAATAATAACAATAATAATAATATACTGTGTCCACAGAAACATTCTGTCATTATAAACTGCTATAATTTTATAATACTGTATTCTTCACCTTTCATAATTAGGAACATTAAATCCAGACATTTGAGATGGGAGGGCATGTAGCACGTATGGGCGAATCCAGAAATGCATATAGAGTGTTAGTTGGGAGGCCGGAGGGAAAAAGACCTTTGGGGAGGCTAAGACGTAGATGGGAAGATAATATTAAAATGGATTTGAGGGAGGTGGGATATGATGATAGAGACTGGATTAATCTTGCTCAGGATAGGGACCAATGGCGGGCTTATGTGAGGGCAGCAATGAACCTGTGGGTTCCTTAAAAGCCAGTAAGTAAGTATAATTTTATAAATATGCATATTTAGAAATTCAGACTGGTGTCATTAGAAAGAACGGCTTAAAGAATTTCAGGGGATGTGTAATTGTAATCGTAATTATTGGCGGAAAACAATAGCTGACACCATAAGAAAAAAAAAAGACGCTGTTCAAGCTCTTTCACTTGTCAATGTGGCTTTGTTGGATAGAAGCAAATTGTGTTAAATGGTGTGAATGTTTACATTTCAACTTAGTGTGAATTCTGCAGCATTTAGAGAGTTATGGCGAACCCACAGGAACGTAGTTGATGTGTACTGAAATACCATAGCACAAAGAGTGTAGTGAGAATTCAGCATATCTTCAGACAGGAGTTTCAACATGCGGCATCTACTGACAAGACGATTTTGAATTGGTATAGAGATTTTGTAGAGCATGGATGCATATGTGATCGTAAAAAAGGCCATTCAGGGAACCGACCTGAAAATGTGGAACATGCTGGAGGCATTTGTATATAGTCCTAAAAAGTCTGTGCGTAGGACTAGCCTGCAGTTAAACATCCCTAAATCCACCATGTCCAAGGTTCTACGTACTCATCTGAGGTTTCACTCCTACAAACTGCAATTAGTGCATGCTGAAACCTGATGATCTTGCAAAACAACTCGCTTTCTGCAAACATTTATTGACACTAATGGAAGATTAATTTTTAGTGACGAGGCAACTTTCCACATCAATGGAAAAGTAAAAGACGGACAATGTTAGGATTTGGGAAAGCGAGAATCCACATTTCATTTTGAAGGTTGAATGTGACTCACCTAAGCTAAAAGTGTTTTGTGCTGTATTGAAACGGAAAGTGTATAGCTCATTTTTCTTTTAAAAAAACACTGTCACCGGTATGAATTATCTTGATATGCTCAATGAGTGACTGTTTCCAAAATTGGAAGAAGAAAAAGAAGGCAATGAATTTCTTCTCCAACAACACGGAGCACCTTCTCACTGGTATCTCGATGTTTGGAGAGTTCTGAATGGACAACTTGCAGGAAGATGGATTGGGCGCACCAGAAACCAAGATAATGTCTTTTGAAAGTGGCCACTGAGGTCCCCTGACTTGACCGCCTATGACTTCTTTTTATGGGATTACATAAAGAATCTTGTCTACGTACTTCCATTACCTCAAAATCTGCAAGAACTGCAGCTTCACATCGCTGCCGCCACCAAGTCCATTCCATTAGATATGTTGGAGTGTGTGTGGCATGAGTGAGATTATTGCCTTGATGTGTGCAATGTCACACGTAGGAATCACATTGAGTGTCTGTGAGGTACTAAAAATATTTAGTTTCTCCATCTAATGTCACTAGTTTCATTTAAATATGATTATCTTCAGCGACATTAGATATTTATAATCACAGAATGTTTCTGTGGACGCAATGTAATATAAAACACAAACACACACATCACAAAACATAATATAAAAATGTAGATTCATTTTCCGGGCTGAGAGGCCGTGGTCTATTAGTTGGTTTTATACCAGACGTTTCGTCTGCAACTGCGGCAGACATCTTCAGTGGAGTGGTATCCGAGGTCGCAAGACTCTTCTCGGCGTACCTGAGGCAACTGATCCTGTGTCTTGTTGTGCGAGCGTATTTATAGTGCGGCTCGCGGGCCGAGGCCTGTTGTCGCTGCGGTCCGCGCCGCTTTGTTTGCTGCTCCCGTTCTGGGTTCCGTCCTTTTGTTGTAGTGGCTTCTTATCTGTTCTGTTTAGGACCGGGTACCAACACTTGTTTAGCTTTACGCCTTCTTCCTTGCGATTAAAGTTGTTGTTATGTTTATGTATTTCGATCACTTCTCTATGTAGACGGGGGAAGAAGTGCGTCGTCGTGCTCAAGATGTCCGTGTCCTTGAATCTAATGTTGTGATCGCCCTCTTGATAGGCATGTGCTGCCACTGCCGATTTGTCGATCTGTCCTAGGCGGCAATTCCTATTATGTTCTGTCAGTCTCGTCCTAATAATAGAACATAATAGGAATTGCCGCCTAGGACAGATCGACAAATCGGCAGTGGCAGCACATGCCTATCAAGAGGGCGATCACAACATTAGATTCAAGGACACGGACATCTTGAGCACGACGACGCACTTCTTCTCCCGTCTACATAGAGAAGCGATCAAAATACATAAACATAACAACAACTTTAATCGCAAGGAAGAAGGCGTAAAGCTAAACAAGTGTTGGTACCCGGTCCTAAACAGAACAGATAAGAAGCCACTACAACAAAAGGACGGAACCCAGAACGGGAGCAGCAAACAAAGCGGCGCGGACCGCAGCGACAACAGGCCTCGGCCCGCGAGCCGCACTATAAATACGCTCGCACAACCAGACACAGGATCAGTTGCCTCAGGTACGCCGAGAAGAGTCTTGCGACCTCGGATACCACTCCACTGAAGATGTCTGCCGCAGTTGCAGACGAAACGTCTGGTATAAAACCAACTAATAGACCACGGCCTCTCAGCCCGGAAAATGAATCTACATCTATAGACTCCGGCCGTGAAAGCCTACACTGCAAGATAATATAAAAACTTTCACATTGTTACTTAATTGTTCTACAAAGCACAAAGCAGGCTTATTTATACCCAATACAAAATCCATTCGCCTTTCATTTTTTTAGTTGGTTATTTAACGACACTGTATCAACTACGAGGTTATTTAGCGTCGATGAGATTGGTGGTAGCAAGATGGTATTTGGCGAGATGGGGCCGAGGATTCGCCATAGATTATCTGGCATTCACTTTACGGTTGGGGAAAACCTCGGAAAAAACCCAACCAAATAATCAGCCCAAGCAGGGATCGAACCTGCGCCCGAACACAACTTCAGATCGGCAGGCAAGTGCCTTAACTGACTGAGCCACGCCAGTGGCTATTCGCGTTTAATGAATCTGCATTAGTTTAAATGACTGTACTGAGTTACCCATCATTCATTAAACAATGCACTTAAAAAAGGCTACATACTAAAAATCTGTTATAAGTTAATGCACAGAAACAATTAAAATCACAATTTTAATTTTAACAGTTACTATATTAATGGTAGTGATTATTTATCAATACAGGTCACATAAAAACTGTATTGAAGAAGACCTGTGCTTCACAGAATACTCCGAGTACTGCTGCCTCACAAAAGGCTCAAAGACAGTCCCACCGCAGAACTATAAGCTGACTGAATTTCCCCACCCTCATCCTTTCTCTTCTCAAGGACCCTAAGGGCTTCACTCAGTGTTAATTCAGCCAACCCAGAAAGATCCATGCTAAAAACATTCTCTACTATAGATGCATATTGTGCTTTCATATATTTTCTATAAAATGATCTTGAATTTCATGAGATGAATATTAATTTTAATGTCTTCCTAGGGAGATGCGCACCTTCGCGCCCTTATGACAAACCACTCCTACTAGAGTCATCAGCAAAGGGATAAGATTACTCTGGGGCACAATAAAATCACCTGTTCTGAGAGCAGCCACAAGTGCTGTGATGCAGGCATCGAGCAGTGAGCCATCATGGTCCAGACAGATTAAGTCGCAATGTAGGACCCAGGCCAGGCGCTCTGGCACTATGCAGAGATCGCGTAGGTCCAAGCAGCCAGAGTTAGCCACTGCTTCAGCTACGAAGTTACTCGACACCTGTGCTTGATCACTTGGAGGACCAGGGCGGAACTTCGGTGAACACAGAGGTGGCAGCTCCACATTGGGTACCAAATATCCTAAGTTTGGTTCCTCAGGTTTTGGTGTTGCCAGTTCCTGCACAAGCAATATTGTAAACATACTGTAAATTGTGAGCAAGGATTTAGTTACATGAATCTTGTAAAAATTGGAATTAGAAACGGCCTTTAAGTAAAAAGCATTAGCACTCTGCTAACAATAAATCTTGAAGGGCCTAGTCGTAAAGAATTTAAATGTTTAGAATACCCATAAAATAACGTATTTTATTTAATTTGGTGTTAATTTAGCAGTAATTGATTCTAAACACACCTACGTCTAATGATTTACTTACATAAGTATATCTAGAGTGCAATAAGATGGATTGAAAGTAATAAAACTCCAAGAAAAAATTACATAACTTTTTGTTTCTGTATATTTTATTAATTTTATCTTTCTGTATAATCATTAGCCTATAATATTGCTCAAGATTTTTGTAATTTTCACAAATAAAATTTTTCATTTGTGCATTTTTGCGACAATTATTTATTTTCTAGCCTAAACCCTGACTAGAATCATATTCCATTTTGATTCTTGCGTACACTACTTTTAACTCTTGAATATAAGTAATTGATTAACTAGCGGACTTACTCATGTTAATTATGTAAGTTTGTGCGGCTTACAGCTGTTTCGGTGCTTAACACACCATCCTCAGAGCCTACTAGATCTCGGCGTCATCTCGAACTTCTCACATAACAGGCAGAGAAGTTCGAGATGACGCCGAGATCTAGTAGGCTCTGAGGATGGTGTGTTAAGCACCAAAACAGCTGTAAGCCGCACAAACTTACATAATTAACACGAGTAAGTCCGCTAGTTAATCAATTACTTAGAATCATATTATTATTATTACTAGGCATTATTTATTTTTTTGCAATTTTCTGGATCTTCGTAATTTCTTTCTTTTGGTCTCTTTCTTTGCGCAATACTTCTATATTTATCATTTTAAATACTGATTTTAAATTATTTATGTACTTTTTTGCTTATTTACCTTCTTATTTGCTTACATATTTATTTGTTTACATACCAATTTACTTGTTTGTTTGTTTATTTATTTAGTTTTGTTTATTTATTTAGTTTTGTTTATTTATTTAGTTTTGTATGTCTCAGCGTGTTAGGGATCAATTGAATGATTGAGAGTATCTTGAAATTCTTAAAGGAAAGGTATAATACTGGCTCTATGCCAATAAATACTCGTGATTATGATATATTTTTCATTCTTGAATATACTCTTTTTAACATTTACATAATCACTGATGAATTATTAAGTTACTGATATTCAGATTAAATAAATAACTTCACAGCGTTGATATTTAAATTGAATTCTAGATAGAACTCTATATCTGTTTTTTTTTTTTTTAGATGGAACATGACAGTTAAGCGGCCGAGCTTGGAACTACAATGCTATGTTGCCAATATGGACTACCATGCTGTCAGCTGATGGAACATGACAGTTAAGCGGCTGAGCTTGGAACTACAATGCTATGTTGCCAATATGGACTACAATGCTATGTTGCCAATATGGACTACCATGCTGTCAGCTGATGGAAGCTAGCAATTGATGTTAGATAGCTGACGTTAAAACATTAATTGATAATTGATGCAAAGGTAAAAAAAAAAAAACAATACAAAAATCGACAGAGAATCAAAGAAGAAATGTATCAATGCTAACATTGTGTGCACAATAAATATCGCCAAGAGAGCTATTAAGCACTCGCCACATGGGAACTGTAACTTTGGCAACTCAACCATTGCTACCATAGCAACAGGCCTATCATGCTATATGACATTCAGTTGTTTTTCCGATCGCAATGCTACTGTCATGTTCCATCTTTAAAAAGAAAACAGGTATAGAATTCAGAAGTTGATGGAAATAATATTGAAACTAGTTAATCCTTAAAATAACACCACAATTTAAATATTAACACAGAGAAGTTATATATTTAATCTAAATAACTTAATAATTTATAAGTGATATATTTATATATTGCGACCTATTTATTCATATGTATTAAAAACATTATGACTTATTTAACGACGCTCGCAACTGCAGAGGTTATATCAGTGTTGCCTGTGTGTCGGAATTTTGTCCCACAGGAATTCTTTTACATGCCAGTAAATCTCACAAAAGGCCAGCACTATACTGACTACACTACTGAGGCAGACTCATACGTATTGATTCTTTTTAAGGAGAGAATATAAATTTAAGAGGCAAAGTTCTGGTTTCAGTCCTGTGATAATGATAACCTACAGCAAACAAAAATGACTTGCTCACCGCTTTCACGCCACACACAATAGTTGTGTTCCCAATCTTAACAATGGCTGAGCCATCTGCTGTTTTTATAGATCCCACATTGATTGACATGGGACGGAACTTTTGGAGACTTCGGCCATCTGGTCTGATGTCATGAGCCTTTAAAGATACAATATCAAATAAGCACTTAGTCGAATTACACATTCTTTCTTTCTGCACGTCCACAAAAAGTAGTTAGTGAACAAATTTCTAATTTGAATTTATATAGTCCCGTCGCTCTTATTTCCGGCAGCCAATCACGTTGCAAGTCAGCTACATTTAAACATGTGCGTCTTGTCATTCACTGTTGATTTCGTTCATGGACTTCCTAAGTCTCTATAGATACTGGGTACAATCGTCCGCCATTTTCGTTCTTTCCTTGCCGTTTGCAGCAAGCAGACGAGAATTTACAACAGTACAAATTTTAATTCCGCGCTCTTTTAGGTGTATTTGTTTATTATAATAATAATAATAATAATAATAATAATAATAATAATAATAATAATAATAATAATAGAATCAAGGGTAACAATCTACTTAGAGCCATGCAGCTGGATATTCTGGTAATTAAACCTTCAACAAACAGCGCAACATTTGATCCACATACATTAAACATTATAGTCAACAATTGATTTCGTTAGGTATACAAAAGCTATCTCAACATTCACTTAGCTATTTATTTTTAAGTTTCTCACATTAAACATTATAACAAGAACGTAATCGACAGATTGAATTTTTTTCCGGCAGCGAGTCCCACAAAGCGCGGGGCCTGGGGTGACGGCCCCACTTGTCCCGCCGAAGGACCGGCCTTTCTATGAGAATCCACAGTTCTAACAGACCTAAGTTGTTACTCTGCAAACTGAGGTCCGCGCATATGTTACTCCCAGGAACTGGGAAATTAGTACGGTACAGCTTTCGAATAGGAATCACTTTTAAAAGTAATTCTTTCTAAACATTTCTCTTGTTTTGACTCCCATCTAAAGTTAAAAATAGAATAACTTTTGAAGGTGTCAATGTCTATTTTGAACATGACACTTCGAAGTTAGTAATTTTTTCTCCCTTCCCAAAAAACATTTTGATTTCGAATTTTTTCTATGCTTTCCTTAGATATTTATCTATCAAACCTAAAATTTACAATGCTATGACGTGATAATGTTTAACGGTGCGGAAAATAGCGCAACTGACAATGAAAGAAGTAAAATGGCGAACGATTATATGTACCTACTCTTACTAGGACGTAAGCAAAGAGGCGGAGCCATGCCGGAAATAACAGCGACGTGACTATAGTAACTTATAGAAAATTACTTCCCAAAAAATATTTTCAATAGGGATTGTTTTCGGATTGATTTAACTTTTTCACCTCCAAGAATGTTTTAACTGTTGTTGCTATACACATTCTTCAGAAATACAGCACCACAAGTGGCCAAGAAGCTGCTAATATTCTTAAATGGAAATTTGAGAACAGCATATATTTTTTGGTTCCACATTATGAGGACAAAAAAAAAGATATTATCAGTGGACTCAGAAGAGAAAGAAAGTGGAAATGAAACTGAAGAAAATGAACAAGATGATGCAGAATATGAAATCTCAGAGAAACAAACATCTCTGCTTCTAGATTCCAATTGAAAACGAGAACCTCTTGAGTCAGTTTTGAAACAGCTTCTATTACTCTAATGAAATATTTACTTGAGATGAGAAAGGAAACTAGATATAAAGGTACGGACAAAGAAAAGGACTTCATGGAATAGTTTTTTGACTCTATGTTCAAAACAGTCAAAACTTTTGCTCCTATTGACTAACAAATAATAAGGAATCAAATTTACAACCTAGTATCTCAGATGGAATTAAATATTTAATGCCCTATTTCCTCCTCCTCAACGCCATTTTCATAGCACCAACTTAGATCAATCAGCTGGTCCACAATTCACGTAAATTGGAAATACGAATGTGTCCTATCTACCAATGACCTTTTCTCCAGCATTCTCTACTCTCTAATTTTGCTAGCTATTTTTTTTTCTAGTTTCTCCTCAGAATCGTATTAAATAAAATACTACCAGTATGATTCCCTTTCAGTGTCAAGATATTGTATGTATTTATTTTTTTATTATTAAATACATTTTAAAAGAGCAAACCATTTTTTTTTTATCTTAAACTGCCAATTCTGTGCCTCCAAGGTAAAATGTGGTATGTCATTTTTTGCAGTTTTTCAGTAGCAAGCATTAGTTTGAATGACTATAAAATCATAACAATCATGTTACATAACAAGGGGTTAGTGACAAAAATAATGGAGATATGCATGTTATCTTTTTCCACAGTAAAGATACCATCAGTATGTACAGCATATTGCAAAATCTCATTTTCGCCAAAAATTAATATACTGTATCACCTTTTGCCTTCGAACCCCAGAATTGCTCTCTTAGTGAAATGTGGTGTTCTGTTTCTTCTAGTAATTCTCAATTTTCGAAAGCAGTACCGTATTTCGAACTGTTCCTCAGACATCCTGAAGTACAGAACTGAAAGAATTTAATTTCATCATCCAGTAACTTTACCTCTGATTGAGGTTTTGGCTGATATGTACAATCTATTATCAGGCAATACATCTCATTTGACGATATGTGGCAGAGAAAGAAACTGGTCACCCGACCCCATTATCTCCTGGCTTAGTTACCTCATGACTGATGTCTTATTGGTGTCACTTATGAGGTTCTAGCTTGTCATCGGACAGCTGACTTTAAATGGTGTATGAAACTTCCCCTCCATTGCTCTAAAAAACAAAAAGGTTTTTTTTTAACTTTAGGTCTATAGCATCTACTAGCGTTTATGACTGTGCTAACTTATGGCGTTACTTGTCAATAATGTGACATTGAAACTTGTTTTCAGGTTACTACCCAGCAGCAGTCCTGATACAAAAAGGGGTGAATCGATTTTCTGTGTTTTGTAAGTTTTGGTTCTTTCTCAACTAACAATGTTGCTATCATTAGGGTTCTTCGTCAGTAAAATTCATTTCGTTCACTTGCAACTAAACTCCGCCAGAATACTACAATATAAATTATCAGCCAAGAGAGCCATGGTGTGACCACTGTGGAGTGTGACCTGATGTGACTGTCCTGAGAGCATGAATATGGCTTGTGTAATGATGTGATTCTTATATTAAACTTTTATTTTTCTTTCCCAGCCTGTACTTGCAAAATAATATTCATCTGCATAAACTTACCAAAAAGTCTCGATAGTATTTTACAGGATGAATCGTCCTGTAATTGAAAGAATTAAACAAATCAGTATAGAACATTGGCATTGCTTATTTGTAACAATAATTCATATTCTTAATCATTTTCAATAATCGCATTTTACAATAATTTATTTCCCATGAGATCGCAGCATACACAATAGATGTAACATGGCTGACAAAGTGCCTTCAATTCTGTTGATACAAAGTGTAAAATACTGTTAAATTTGCCAAGAGCAAAATATCTGAAAACATTCTAATAAAATAATTTTCTTTTTAACAATTGTCTTTCAAGGATACATTTCTTTAAAAACAAAGCCATATTTCTCTGGAAAAAAAAATATATTTTTGAAAGAAGAGGAGAATTATTTAAAATAAAGACATTAGAACAGTGATTATTTTATGCAGTGGTGAAAAGTTTCTATTCTGTAACTACTGATTCCTTAATTACACTTACAGATACATTTTTGAAAGTATGAGACACTACAAAAATCAATTGTACAGACCGCTATTAAAATTTTAACTGTATAAAAAAGAGTAATACTGTATCTATAGTAAAATTCCATTTGTGTTAAAAAAAATTAACATATGATATTCTGAGGAACACAGGCCTTTAATATGTTTAGTCCACATTATAGAGCAACTATAAATAAGTGATGAATATTATTTCTTTATTTTAGGTAACTTTATTTCATATTTTCTCAAAAATACCCAAACAAGCAGTGTCATTAGAAGATAACATAATTTAACATTAGAGGTGTAAGGTCACACTTGAACTAGTTAATATGATAATGAGTGAAGTGTAATGCACTGGAGACTTGTACCAGTTTCCTCAACCAAACTTTACTTTTCAAGTAAGATAATAAACTATATTAGGTTTTGTGCTCATCCGATCTACCCTCTAGAAGTCTCTTATAGTAGATTTTCTGGATAAATTTCAGAACACGGATTCCTTCACTTTCCTCTTACTTCAAAATTCCAACCTTCTGCACACAAAATAAATTACTGGCACTAAAAGGTGTCTTTTCGTAAGCATGATGATGCGCATTTGACAAACGCAGACAAATCTGCCCTTTTTAGAATTTTAAGATATAATTGTCAGTGCGGAATCCGTGTACTGAAATTTTCCTGATTTTTTTTTAATAGAAAACTTTGATTTGGAGTTGATGCAACGTCTGGCTGCAATGTTAGTATGGAGATTATATTTGAAAGCTCAAGAGTCAAACTCGTGTTCACACCAATAAACGATCTTAGATTTAAAAAAAAAATCAACACTTAGATCAATCTCCGATATCTACTCACACCATACTCGGGACTGACGTCTGATGTAAGTTTCGTTATGATTGGGTTAAATGAGGGGATAGCAAAGTGGCATAAGGCCGAGGTATGTGACAAGAAGAAAACTTCAATATATACGGTTGCTTCAATGTCAAAAATATCTTAAAATACTAAAATGAGCAGATTTGTCTGTTTGTCGAATGCGCACCATTATGCATAAAAAGGCACTTTTCAGTACCAATAATTTATTTTCTGTGCATAAGGTTGGAATTTTAGGGGAATAAATAACCCGGTTCTGATGTTTATGTTCTTGCACGCTTCATAAATGATATCTATCGCAGATCGAGTGACATACGATGCATTGGCAGTTTTCGTTTGGCACGTGGAAAGGTTAGTTGAGGGGATAGAAAAGCGACGTGAGGCCGAGAAATGTGAAAAGATTTTAGTGATTTAATTACGTTTTCTCTCCTGTGTGTAGTGTGGGGAGACATCGAAGTTTCACCACAGTTTATTCTAAGTTAAAGCAGATACAACCCCTGATCAATACAACTCAACTATGTGCAATATAGGTTATGTTGCGTTGTTACTGTTTATATTATGCAAATGTAATTAATTTGTAGCTATATATATAATTGACCGCATGCTTTATACTTTTAATTCCTAAAAAGTAATAAGTATCTTAAATCAAACATGCAAAAATACGTGGCTTATGAAAAAATTATAAAATTTACTTATAACTAGCCGCCATGTCCAAACTGTGCATCGGTAATTTCTCAATACAAATTTCCCTGGAACGTGGTTAAATGTCCCTTTTAACTGGATCACAGTCTATCTTTTTTTTTTTTAGTTGGTTATTTTTTTAGTTTGTTATTTAACGATGCTGTATCAACTACTAGGTTATTTAGCGTCGATGAGATTGGTGATAGCGAGATGAGGCCGAGGATTCGCCATAGATTACCTTGTATTCACAATAGAGTTGGGGAAAACCTCGGAAAAAACCCAACCAGGTAATCAGCCCAAGCGGGGATCGAACCCGCGCCCGACCGCAACTTCAACCGACAGGCAAGCGCCTTAACCGACTGAGCCACGCTGGTGGCTATTACAGTCTAGATTATAGACAAATAACAGACGTCAGACACTATCTAGAGTCTATTTATTTGTCTATGATCTAGAGTGTACAACAGGCGGGGGTCTATATTACACTCCTAATGAATGATGGAGAATTGTTGGAATGCTGTCGGCCTCGGTGGCGTAGTTGGTATAGCACTGGCCTTCTGTGCTCGAGGTTGTGGGTTCGATCCCGGCCCAAGTCGATGGCATTTAAGTGTGCTTAAATGCGACAGACTCATGTCAGTAGATTTACTGGTATGTAAAAGACCTTCTGCGGGACAAAATTCCGGCACACTGGCGACGCTGATATTATAACCTCTGCAGTTGGGAGCGTCGTTAAATAAACCATATTTTAAAATTTGTTGGAATGTGACAGGGAAACCGAAGTATCTGGAGAAAACCCTTGTGTTTCCTGGACCACGGGCTTGCAAGACACAAATTATAAATTCCGGGCGGTTCCACCGAGATTTGAATTTGGCTTATAAGGCCAGCGCTTTAGCACTGAGCTATCTTGACGTGACGAAAGTTGGTTATTTAACGACGTTATTTCAACTGCAAGCTTATGTAGCGTCGGTGGAATTGGTAACAGCGAGATAGAATTTTGGCGAAATGATACCGAGCATTTGCCATGAGGTTATTTGACATTCGTCTTACAGTTAGGGAAAATCTCGTAAAACCCTATGAGGCAATCAGCCCAATTGGGATTCGAACCATTCCTGAAAGCAGACTTGGATCAGAGACTAGCTCCGCATTAGCCCTGAACTATGCCGGTGGTTAATAATAATAATAATAATAATAATAATAATAATAATAATAATAATAATATAATTGCTTTTGTCGACGTTTTTCACATTGCAGTGGTTTACAGCCGTACCACCGGGCACAGCTTTACTCAGTGCAAATGAGAAGTGATGATGAAAGGATAATGAAGATTGGAACGGAGTCGTGTCGTAGCTTTTGAAATTGGTACTATTCCAGCATTCCCGTGGTAGGACTTGAGGAAACCATGTTAGGATAGCTGACCCCTGAAATCGAACCTCGGACTTTCCAAATGAAAGTTGGGAATGATAACCATTACAATACCGTGCTCGGTAATAATAATAATAATAATAATAATAATAATAATAATAATAATTCTCTCTTCGTATCCTTTCTCTATCTTTTTCCTTTTCTTTATTGGCATTCATGCGGAAACGCTAGTGCACAAATACGTCGAGATGAAGTCAAACTTTCATAGCAGATCTTAAATCCTTATCATTGTTGAACAGCTGCAGCTGTTGATACAAGGATAACTGTACAAACTTATTCGAACCTCGACTTTTGGTATGTAAAACTATTGCCTAAGTCCTTCTAATAATGCTATTATTTCTTCTCTATCTTCATCTTGTAATCGTGTTTTCATCTCGAATGTCGTGTCAGATGAATCAGATGTCATTCGAAATGCACACATCTGGTGGAGGTTCCGCCATGCCGTGCATTATTCTGGTCACTTCTGGACTGGGCAGAGTCCTTGAAGATAATGGAGAATTTGTGGAATACCTGCGCTAAACGCAAAAAGGTAAGAAAAACATACGACATTTTCGTTGTTCCCTCCCTCATTATCTTTATATTTCCTGCTATTGTGATGTCTGCTATACCGTAAGCAATGTCAATAATTTCGAGGAGCTATTCTTTGAGATATTTCAAACAAAAACATTTAATACCATTTTGCTCGTTTTTGCTTCCTTTTCGAGATAAAAATTGTGTTATATTAAACATTTTAAAGCGTGTTTTGGGAAAGCCATTTCTAGACTCGAATTAAAAAAAAAAAAAGCCGCCCTAAATAAGGGTTCGAATATATCGGCCTACTAATCAATTCATAAAGAATAATCATTAAAACCAATTGTGTGACAATTTGAAAGGAAAAAGAAAACATTAGGATAAATGATACGAAAATACAAGCACAACACAGAACGATCTTTCCTTCCATCGCTCCGACAACGGGGTAGGGACCATCCGAGTGTTTATCAATCATCAACTTTCGCTATGTATTTACTGTAAATTGTTAATCTTTCCTAATCCCTTTCTGCTTTGTGGATTTCTCAACTATAGACATCTGGTTAGTGTTTTCAGAGTAGAAACACCAACTTAAATGACTTTGAGAAATAGCCTATATATTTTTTCCAGCTATTTTTTTTATAGAATGAAATTCTAGCTCACTGTGCGTCCCTACTGTGCATTGTCAGTAGGCCTATCGTAGGAAGGATTTGAATGCCCTTCCGCTACTTCGAAACTGCATATTGACTTTTCAATAGCCGAGAACACTTTATTTTCATAGAATTTAAAATACAGCGGCCAAAAGCATTAAATAAGTTGTATTTCGGTAATAATTTTATTACGAATATATTATCAATGTCAGTTCAAATATGTAAAAATTTCTATTGTAAACATTATAAAATTACTACTACTATTACTACTACTATTACTACTACTACTACTACTACTACTACTACTACTACTACTACTACTAATAATAATAATAATAATAATAATAATAATAATAATAATAATATAGGAATTCCAAAATTGGATGAGGCCTGATAGCCTTGATACAAATATTTACTATCATTAGAAGTTTCAAATATTCCACACCAACTTGTACACGTGAACATAAAGTGTAATGAGAACAAAGGTCATAATAAAGTTGGGGTCAACACCTGTGGAGTAACGGTCAGCGCGTCTGGCCGCGAAACCAGGTGGCCCGGGTTCGAATCCCGGTCGGGGCAAGTTACTTGGTTGAGGTTTTTTCCGGGGTTTCCCCTCAACCCAATACGAGCAAATACTGGGTAACTTTCGGTGCTGGACCCCGGACTCATTTCACCGGCATTATCACCTTCATTTCATTCAGACGCTAAATAACCCAGATGTTGAAAAAGCGTCGTAAAATAATAATAATAATAATAATAATAATAATAATAATAATAATAATAATAAAGTTGGGGTTGATGGTAGCAGTCCTATGATGTTGTGTTTGTATCTTCGTGCGATGCTTTGAAAAGAAATAATAATTATATTATTTGGTATCATTTGGAAGATTTAACTAGATTAAACATAATTTGATTTAAAATAATTAAAAAATCCGGGTTTCAAGTTATCATAAGTAGCAATGTGATTAATTTGTCAAATTTAAATTTATTACTTGTAGTAAATAATAAGTTATTAAATAATTCCAGTAGTAATTGCGCATTGATAGTCATTAATTTGTAATAATTGAGCAATATGTATATTTTTTTTTACATGCAAAATGTGATCTAGATCAATCAGGACATTATCGTAAGAGTATTTGACAAAATTTTTAAGATCTCTTTAATTAAAAAAAAAAAATAACACAATGAACTACGAATATATAGGTTAGTTAAGCAACAGTGAAAGGGACACAGACGCAGTGATAGCTTTAGGCGAATAAAAACTAACATAATATAAAAACTAGGCTGGTTACATGTAACCTACTACACAATTCGTTGACGCGGGGCAAGGCTATTGTAATAAGCAAGAACACCTGCCAACGAACGTTATGATAAAGGGGGAGAAGTGGAAAGTAAAAATCCCTGATGATTCTTATCCGAAGGGGAAAATGGGATAACTGGATTTTGCCTTATCTTAATTTATAAGCAATTATATTGCCCCAAATTTTAAAATAGATTACTGAATATAAAAATGCAAAATTTATAGGATAATCTGCGTGTAAAAAATCTGCTCCGAATCTTGGTATTCTGGTCGAACATGTTTCTAGAATACTACGTTTTCATACGTATTAACTTAATAAATTTACTTTCAAACTGCCACCTTAATTAATTTTGAGACATTAGTATAATGCGACTGTCCTGATTTACGTAATTAGCCTACAGCCTATGTGTTTCTATTTATTTTTTTGAGGTGTAAATATTAGCGGAAAATTAAACATTACGGCACACTAGCTTCAGCCAATCTTTCCGATAAAATAAATACAGTACATATATAATTATGTATTTAATTACATATTACAGTGTTATACTAAGAAACAGTAATTATTAATGTGAAATGTATGCTTCTTTTAAACTATTCAGAGTTTTCATTAACGTAGGTAATCAACATAACTAACGCTAATTAACTAATAAATTAATGGTAAATGGTAATAGTGGTCAAGAGATGGTGGAAATGCAATCAAAGTCGTTGTAGGTTACAGTAAAGTGACGATATATTTCAGTTAAATTTATTAAATTAACAGAGAGTCATATAAGACGTAAATAAAAAATTAAAGTATTTTCAAGTTTGTTTTATATATGCAAAACTAAGTTTAAAATAAATTTAAAATGTTGGATTATTTAATAGTGATGTCTATTGACTAATGTAGTTTAGGCACGTGACACAAACTTGACGTGTGATTGGCCAATTTTAAGACAGCGGAGATTTTAACGTTCTATAATGGTAGTTGTGTTTAAGCAGTTTTGTGCATGGCTAAAACGTTCAGAATGAAGGTGGACTTATAGTTAAAAAGGTTACAATTGTGCAGAAGTTTGGACCGTCCAGGACATAACACGCTTAAGGAGTACGGATTATATCGTTGACATACTGAAGTCGTATTGTAACCAACATTTTCGAACTTAAAGACCGTTATCATTGGTAATATGGCTACGTTTCGAATTCATCAAGACCAAGAAAATAATGGTTCAGACTTCAAACACGCACAAGGTGATCCTCCACAACAACAAAAAAGAACCGTTTTGGGTGAACTAAATAAGAATACGAACCGCATTTTTTCACAACGGCAGAAGCAAGTAAGTAGGCCAAAATAGATTCACTGTAAGCCTATTAGACTTGGTATTTTTGTATTTCTTCCCTACAGTTTCTTGTTAAATGAGTTTTTGATTGATAATATAGTGTTTTATTAATATTGGTTGATCTTTGTAATTGAACTACGGTAGTGAGCTTGCGTGGGTGTGGTGGGTAGGTAGGCCTATTTAAGTGACTATAGTTTTGCCATGTAGATAATTGTAGTTAAACGAACAATTGTAATTTACATAAAGCTCTATTACAATTAGTATGTTGTGACGTGGTTTGAATTTATATCTAGAATTTGGATTGATAATTTTGTGCAGTTGTCTGTTATCTGTAGTTTCCCCAATCCATACAGCTAACTTAATTTGTTCTCTTCTCTCTTAAGGAGTCCACTGTGCAAGATGAAAACATAGGTGCAAAACAGAAGTATTGTGTATCACAAGCAGTGCAGAAAGTGCCGTTTAAAATTCATGAGGACAAGTTGGCGAAGGAAAAAACTGTTGTTTTAAGGGATAGTAAACCACATACTTCAGATGCAGCTAGCAGCAAGACGAGGCAGTTGGATTTACCTGCGTCTATAACGAATTTACATCGGCCGCCACTGCAAGACATTAAACTTCAGGAAAAGCCTGATATCTACGAAGATGATAGTGCAGGGTGTTCACCCATGTCCCTGGACAAATCTATCGTCTCTACCCCACCTAGAGAGAAGACTAAGACAGCACAGGATTTGTTGTTGGATGTTGATGAGTACAGGGAAGAAATATATCAGTACTTACGAGAGGCAGAGGTCTGTAAATAGAATTAATGTATTATAGAGAAGTAGATCTTTATTCTCTTTATATATAGTAAAGTATATATGTACATATAATTAAAATGCAAAGGTCAATAATGCAATTACAGAGCTGGAAGTTTAATAATCGTTTAAATAGAACTTATACCGTAGAAGTAGATCTACCTCTACTTGACTAACAATGCATGATCGGTGCGTAGCCTATGTATCACTCATTAGAAATTAACTTCTCTCCCTGTGTACCTATTGTGGAAAGATAGGCCTACAGAAGTTTCACCAGTTATTTGAACTTGTGCAATCCTAATTCTATATAGGCCTACGTAAGTTGATTGTTATTTCAGAATAAACGGTCTTGGTCAGTGAACAGTGTAATTTAATAATTTACAATGCGATGTAAGGCAGCTTTCATACAAACAAGTTACCTGGAACTAGTCATATGAAAATAGCCTAATCCTCGTGCAATCAGTTGATTGTTGAGTATCACACCTTGGCAATTTCAAAAGCAGTTGAGATGTCTTTCTCTGAAAGTGGGTAAATGAATTATAGGCCTAATTTAGTTGAGGGTAGGTGTGAGTTGGACAAATCATTGTGCACACAAGTTACTCTTTATGGTCTTTTATGTTGCCTACAAATTTTGGTCTGGATGAGAAATGGCTGGTAAATCTTACCAGGAATCTTTTTAGGGATGGGGATTTTTTTTTTACGCACCATAAATCAATAGCACTTCACTCCCGGATTCCCTTCTATTATGAAGAAGTCATGCTGGTGATTTTTTAATATTCATTTTCTAGGTTTGAACCTACAAACTCTTGGGCATGTTAAGAGTAGACCTACCTCACAGGACAGAGGACTTTACTCTAAAAATATAACTTATTTTTCTTCAGGTTAATTGAAGGAAAAAAATCTTGTCTGAATACGTCGTTATTTTGTGAACAGTTTTTGAAGGGGGAGACTGGTAAAATTTTGGTAAATTTCAATAAGAAATCGCATTTTCGTTTTTTAGTGAAAAATGAATTGGCAGTCTCTTATTTAGGGCCTCTATTATATTGAGCTCTGTGCTTCAGTGGCTAGTCATGATAATATCTTTGAAAAATATTGGAGTGCAAGAGGTCAAATGACTTTGTCAAACGCCTGGCATTAGAAAACAACAACAACATATTATAGGGCCTATTGAGCAAGTTTGTGCTCTGCAATGCTTGGAAGCTTAAAAATTATACCATATTTAAATGACTGCATCATTGAATTTGAATTGCATGCCGACTTTACAAGCAGTTTTTTTCACACTTCCCCCCCCTTCCCTCCCCATCGCACATTGCGTCATGTTCAAAGTGTAAAGGCTCAAAATTTTGATGCTAGGAATATTAAATGTTTGCCTGACATTCTCTGTACTGTGGTTTAAACGCAGCATTTTCTTGATAAAACTAAATAGGTACTTTGGAAATTAAAACATAAATCTCCTACATAGTGGACACTAAAAATTTAAATTTTGGAGTTGCATATTTAAAAAATTTTCATTCCAATATAGCCCAGATGTAAATTAAAAATTTTGGATAGTCCTACTTAGTTTTTTCTAACATAGACCTATCAGAGATATAAAAAATGTCGTGCATGAAACTTGAGTAAGAGGAGATAGATTTTGAAAATATGCATTTTTTTTTTTTTCTTAATTTGAATAACTCAAAAATCATTCATCTGATCATAATGATATGATATATTTGATCACAGCACTTCTTTACATATAATGGTGTACCTCACATTTCTGTATCCGGTGCCACCATTAACATCTTACAGTAACACATTATTTGCAGTACGTGTCTACACAAATTCTCCCAATTACACAATGTAGGCCTACCTTTTTTATTACTTGTTCAATCTCCCCTTCAGTATTTCTCCTACATTTCGTTTGCTATTCTCTATTTGATCATTAATCGTAATATATCTAAAATTATATACGCCTTTCAAACCCCCTTTTTCCTCTAACTACTATTCACTAAGATTTCAATTTCACTTATTCTCTACAAATTATCATGTTGAATTATTTGCTCTATTTGTTCTTTGACCTTTTCTCCTATCTTTATCTTATATTCCTTTACTGTTCCAACATTCAAATGTTAGTACTAATTTTATGCTGTCACTTGTTCATTTCTCTTAACCCTTTATCACTATTTTCACTCATTCCTATTTGTCCTCACTTTCACTTTCTCCCTATTCCACTTACACCTAATCCTTTCACACTACTCTCACTTCCTATAAATACTTATATTTCTCTCTACACATCAGCTTATACACTTTCTCTCTCCCCTATACTTCTCTATCATTTACAATTACAATTTCCCTTTACTAGCACTTTTTGATCACATCCCCACATTTTTTAATCGTATCTAATACCACTGCTATATCCTCAGCTGTCGCAGGTTCTGACCTTTCTTTACTGTTCGTCTCTGCTTTATTTCTATCTCTGTCTTTCTATTTCTTTCGTCTTCTTCTATTCCTCTTTTATTCCCCCCCCCCCCCATGCTTTCACTTTCACATCCTAGATTTCCACTTACACTCGCACTCTTAATCTTTTCACTACTTTCTTCCCTGTCACTTCCTGACTCTTGGTTTCTCTTTTTATCCCCACCCTCCTTTTTTCTAGTGCCTGTGTTCTTGTTCCGTTATTGTCAGCATTCCTTCTGGAGTGCGCTAACCGTACTGCCATCGTATGGAGACTAGGAATCCGCAACATCTGATCGTAATGAAACTTGCATGCGAGAATACTTAAGGAAGGAGATGAAATGTAAACAATATGAATTCTCAACATTACAAATTGTAGAAAATATAAATTTTATCCTTTGGTGTCTCTTGAGAGGATCAGACCTGTCTTCGGACAGTTGGCTAAACAACAACCCTCATTATGGAAGTTTCAAGGTGTAAAAGAATTGCATTACCTTTCACAATTTAATGCTATGTACAGGATGCCCAGTGAGCTTGCAGTCTGACAGCTTGGAATTATATAACAATTGGAATTATTTAGGTAATTTTTTGAAGTAATAAAGTTAATAAACTCCTTCATTGAACTCATTTTCACGAATAAAGTAGGCTACTGTAAAATAAATTTAGTATCACTGAAGCACATGAGACCAGCAAGCTGAGCTGCATGCATCTGGTTTTCATGAAAATGGATACGGTGCGGTTGTAAAGAACAGTTTTGTGTGAACAGCAGTATTGTGAGAGCCATATGTCTCCTTGACCTGTCCTTAGATTTTCATAACAATGTTAGTTTTTTTTTTGTCTTAATCTCGTTCACTTCCAAAAATCAAATTCAGTGATTGTTTGCTCGACAGTATTGCAGCATTGATTATGATTTTAATGTAGTTTGCTTGTTACAAAAAACAAGCATCTGTGTGAGTATATTGACGGGTTGCAGACACGCCATCGACCTAAGCCTGGTTACATGAGGAAGCAGCCTGACATTACCTATTCAATGCGTTCCATCCTGGTGGACTGGCTGGTGGAAGTTGCAGAGGAATATAAATTGCAGACAGAAACACTGTACCTTGCAGTCTCGTACATTGATCGTTTCCTAAGCTTCATGTCTGTTGTGAGAGCGAAGCTGCAGCTTGTTGGTACTGCTGCAATGTTCATTGCTGCGTAAGTTTTAAAATAGAACTAATTTAATTACATTTTACATTCAGTTTTATTTCATAAAACAGCAGAGATGCCAAATTGAGGTTTGCCTTTCAGTGTTTGTGAAGAATGTGAGTTTTTAAACTTTGACTTATATTAGAAGCACTTACCAGTAACAGGTTTTATCTGGGTCATATTCAAAATCTGAAGAATTGTCTGCTGTGTGGGTCTATTAGGGCTGTACGTATCACACTAGGATGCCACAACAACTCTGCTATAATCTTTTCGTTGTAAAAATAATCCTATAGTAAACAATTGCACTTGACTGAAGTAAGGCTTGATTGGCTGCAGTTTGGTGCCACCAATTCTCAGTACATGATCCTGCCCACTGTTGTACATTCTGTTTCATGTTAAACATTTCCTGTTACTCGTCAAAGTGGGCCTAATCTCACTACTATCCATTCATTTGCACTTCCCATGAAATTTCGGCCAGTGTATGGGATTGGTACCCACCCAGAATCGTGATGCACTTGGGGAGCTATGATAGGTAGCGAAATCCAGTTGCGAAAGCCAGCTATGACAGCTGGGGGATTATTGTGCTAACCACACGATACCTCCATTTTGGTTGGATGATCGTCCATCTCTGCTTCGGCATGTGGACGTGAGGCCAGCAACCAGCTGGTTGGTCTAGGCCCTTCAAGGGCTGTGGCACCATTATTATTATTATTATTATTATTACTACTACTACTACTGCTACTGCTGCTGCTGCTGCTGCTGCTGCTGCTGCTGCTGCTGCTGCTGCTGCTGCTGCTGCTGCTGCTGCTGCTGCTGCTAAATTTCTTCTTAAATGGCTGACTGTATGTTCTTATAACCAGATGTTGGAATCTATTACTCAGACTTATAATTTGTATAATTTGTTGAAATATTGTTTCTCTTTATGATCTCCCTGTGAGCTATCCCTGTTTTTGACATTTGAATTGGGGAGCATGATATATAATATATATTTATTTATTGATAGCCTGTTTTAGGTCCTCTATAATGCTGTTGTGTGATATTACAAGTTTTATGTAGAGCTAGTTCAGTAAAATATTTTGTAAATGTGTATTAAATTGTAGGAACAGTTTACTCTTCATTTTAGAATGGAATGTGCTGGTTTAGAAAAATTACCTAAGATGAAGTGGTTTATCTGTTAAATATAGTGCAGCTAATCTTCTGTTAACTGTACTCTCCTTTCAACTAGAAAATTGGAAGGAACAGATAGCAGAAAAGTTTGATTCCATCAGAATTAACCTTTGACTAGGGATTTACAGCAAGTTAATGTAGTCTTAACAAGACCTGAACTTTGGATTATAACCTTAGATAAGGGTTACTCAGCTCATTATTTACTGGACAGCTTGCTGCCTAGTCATGTCATAACACGGTTTCTAAATATTTGACAGATAAATGGACTTCAGTAACAATTGATACAGAATGCTTAAGATTTAGAAGGACATGAAATTATTGCTGTATTAACCCTAGCAATATCAATGGTGGGGGGATACTTTGTGCCCACCTTCTCCAAAATTCATATTTTACACATATAATTGATATTCATATTCATAGTTGTCATCAAACTCTTTCAGGTAGTGGTTTCTCCTCACATTTCTGCATATGGTCCACCACTACCTTGCTTACATTCCATCATATATCCTTTATATTTCTCTTATCGTCTATGTCTCCACCAGCCTGCCACTTATCTAAAGTTTAACCCTGCTTCTGTCTATTTCTTCCTCCATCCTTTCTGATGTACAGTATTTACAACTCTTAACCGTCTTCATCTTCCCTCAATATAATTTCCAAATACTATGCAATACTGTCCACCTTACTCTGATATAGAAATATTCGCGTCTACATCTACTCCTCCATCTCTACTACTATCCTTGTCATCTTTCGTTACTGTTATCCCTACTTTTATGTTTAATGTTAAAACCTTTTTATCTCTGACTAGTATTCACTAATATTTCTACTATCTCATCTACTTTATCTTATTATATTATTTGTCTCGATTATTATTGCAATGTTCTAATGTTTGTGATGCCTCCTTGCAATTTTATGATCGATTCACTTATCACTTTTTCACTTTATTGGATCGCTTTTATGGTTCACTCTCACTACTTGCACTCACTTTCTACCTCCTCACTTCCCATATTTTCCCTCTCAATTACGTCAAACCCTACTTATTATTTACATACTATCTCCTACTCTTATTAGTCTCACTACCATATTGTTTTTCTTCTAATTTACTCTATTCATCTTCTATTAACACTTCATTTCTTGTTCCTCTGTATTATTCACAGTTCCACTTCAGTTAACTAATTGATCTAATACTCACATTTTTGACTGCATCTAATGCCTCAGACTAAGTCAGATCTTTCCTCTAGTTCACTTCTACATTTCACACGTCTTAGTTTGCACTTCCTTGTTTCTTTAACTATCACACAACTCGCTGAATTTTTATACAAGTTTCATCTATTTTTTTCACACATCATTCTTAGTTCCCTCTCAAAAACACCCACGATTGCTGGACTTTGACCATCTGTGCTCTCATCTGTTGTATTCTAGACTTTTTTCTTCTCTTCGTCACAGTCCCTTTCGTAACTTACACTCGGACTTGCACTTGCAAAGACTCCTTTTCTTATACTCTCCAAATTCCCCTTAGATGATTCTCCTATTATTCCCAACCCTGGACTCCTCTCCTTCTCTTTCCTTCTTCTTACCTCTATTATCCGCTCACTTGATTCATAGCTATCAGTAGCTCCCCCTTCTTCACTAGACTTATTCATAATTACACAACTTAAACCTTTCTTTCTCTTATCATTCGGATATTTCTTTACCGCTGTAGCCTTTATGCCACTCTTCTTAGAAGTGTACTTCTCCCTGTCTGCTAGCTTGGTAGAATTATGCTTGGTGTTCCGTTCGTTTTTTGCTCCCTGGTTCAATGTCTTCTTTCTGCGTGTGTCGCCTTCTTCCTCAGACTCCTGATTCATCATTTTTTTGCTCCATGCTTCATGTTCAGATTGTAACAGCTGTTTCGTCCCATTACTTGGTATTAAACCAAACCATTGCTTTACCAACATTTCTTGGCTTTCCACATTGTGCTTTGCGAAATTTTTATTCTCTTTAGTTTGTACCTTGCACATCTCTTGATCTATTACATATTCTACATTGATTCCAATGTTATCTTTTGAAGTCGGTTGCTCTGTTTGCTTGATTTCATTCTCCTCTCCTGCTTTTGATTCCTGCTGTGCGTGTTTGTCAGTCTGCCTCTGATGTTTCTCTGCCACGTTGTTTAATCCAAATTCCGGATGATTTACGTTCTTCTCACAAAACTCCAGGTCATATCTCCTGTTGACTTTGTTTGTCTTCGTATATCTTAGCAAAATGTCCCTTATTTCTAGCTGCTTTCATGAACTGTATCAGTGATTTGCGTCTGCTTCTTGTTTCATAGTTTACGTCTTTTTCAACCCTTATTTTCGTCATTCTTAATTTTCTTAAGTTCCTTAAGATAACTTCTCTTGTTCTCATGCTTATGAATGATATTAAAATAGGTCTGAATCTTCCTTTCCCAATTCTATAAGTCTGTTCAATATGGCTCACTCTCACATCTATACCAAAAATCTTATCGCACATGTTACATGCAGTCTCATAGGTATCCATTTCATATTCATGACCCTCTTCTTTCACCCTGAAGAATATTAAATTCTTTTTCTTTGCTTATCTTCATAATATTTGATTTTCTCTTTCATTTGCTCATTATCCCATACCAGATAATCAATCTTCGCACTGATGTTATCCATTTTGCACTTCAAGCTTTCTGATGTTATATCCACTTGTTTCTTCGAGTTTCCTGTACTGTTCTGCATTTGTAGTCCTTCTTAACTTCATTTCTCCCCTTCTTTATCATTTCTCGTTGTAGCACTTTTTCCATTTTCTATTGTAACTTCTGCTCTATCACTCGCTCATAGGTCAATGCCTCTCTATGCTGTTCGGTCTCCACTCCTTCAGCACACGTCATTACTCGGCTCAAACTCGCTGATGACTGATATAATTGATATATTAAAAATATGAAAATATTTGTCAGTTATGAATCCCTCTATCTTATTGTGTTATTGTTTTCACTGATCATTTTACTAAGATACGAAAATATGTCTAAGTGGATAAAAAATATCCTGCTTCTTGAAGTTATGTTCGAAAATATACAGTGACATTTCAATTTTTCATACTATTTGCTGATAACAAATTTAAAAAATCGTTCAAAATTAAGCATTTTTGTTACAAAACTGTAGTCTGTTCACTATGTGAAGACGGGTGTGAAGAAAGTGATGCATAAATTGTTAGGATGAATTAATTGTTCGGAAATTTACAATGATATTTCAATTTAAAAAAATGTAGAACTTATACACAAGTGAATAAGTACAGTATGTTCATGTAACACTTGAATCTGGTATTTTGCATGGTAAGTTTCCTATTCTTAAAAAGCTAGTCTTCTCCAACAAGGAAAGGAGAGTCAGAATAGTAAATAAGTTATTGGGGAGAGGTGGTTTTAATTTCCTAGGAAACCTCATGAACTCAGAAAAACTCGAAGAATTATTGATCCTATGGGTAAAAAGCAATTCAGGTTCTGTGACACTCTTGTTCTTCATACTCATACTGTTATATATATTCGTCTCTCTCTTTTCCTTTCCCCCCTCTTCTCTATCCCTCCTCTCTCCCTTCCTTCCTCTCTTTCCCTCCCTCCCTCTCTCTCGAAATTGGAAGTTCAGGCACCAAAAATTAAGAATCACTGAGTACAGCAGTGTATATGATGTCTATTGAGTTTTTAGGCCTGATTCACAAAATTTAAAAATCTGTTGGAGAACTGAGTCACATGGAGCATGCATCGATTAAACTGGTGCTGCTGTGGAAGTGGTGGTTTAGACTAAGGATCTCCAGCCTTTTTAGACAGCAGGTCAGATTGACTAGGCAGTAAGAGTATGAGAGTCACTTTAAAAACAATTAAAGCCCCTTCAGACAAGGTGACTTTTAGAAATGTTGCCACTTATGAATAATGGATATAAATTGGGGGGGGTCTCTTTCACATGAAGTTATGGGCACAGAATAATGGCACTACAGATGGTCTAAGTCATACATGGGCATTGTGCCTCACTTGAGAATTTGTGCCTCACTGACCTTCACAGAGCTTATCGCTGTGAGTGACATCATCTTCACAGTCCCCATTCCTCCCTCACGTAGCTCCTAGGCGTGGGCAGGTTCTATATCGGTTTCATAAGCAATATCAGTGGTGGCATAATGGCATTATCAAAGCAGTGTGTACACGTTAGAAAATGATTATTTCATGAGAAATGGGAGGAAGAGTTTTTTTACTGTTTAGAAGGGGAGAACATACGATGTATGTTATGCTCGAAAATCCTATTAGGCATTAATAAATTTAATATACGACATTACTCCTTATGTCGTAAAGAACATGCTGAATTGGAAAGTAAGACAAATGAAATGTTATTTTTCATACTATTCCGAACAAAATTTATGATCTTAACATTTGCATAGTATACTAAATACGATATTATACCTTAAACACGCTGCATTAAAAGGTACGAGGAATTAAATGTTGTTTGTACGTATTATTTCCAAAAGAAATTTATAAAAAAAAAAAAAATCAAATGTGCGTAGAAAACGAAATATGATTTTCTGAAATTATTTTAGGTTGAGAATGTGCAAATCTATTAAGTAATCTTGAGAAACGCCAGAATATTCAAGAAAATAAACGTAGACAAATTGATGGAATATTATTGGCTAGTTACGCAATTTCTCACCTGTGATTTAAATCTATTCAATGATGGAGAAATAGTA